>NC_058379.1:90180058-90230058 GCF_018350175.1 Felis catus
CACAGTCTATCTTGATCACTCATTTCATTGGTTACTCAGGGCTTTCAATAACGTTAGTAATAATTTTCTGTCATTAAGGAGAGTCAGAGGAGTAAGAGTCTTTCTCCACATTTTTAAAGTCATTAAATAAAAATATGCATGTGACATATCCTGAGCTCAAAGCACATTTAGTCAAAAGAGAGAATTGACCGCATTTCCTGAGCAAGTTCTGAATCCAATCTGCTTTATGTTAAGACTTGGTCCTGATGCTACACGCCGTCTTTCGATCGTCGTTGTGTGTTCCTGTGCTAATTTTGTTAAACTTTCTGGCGTATGACTCTGCTCATTAGACTGTATCCTGTCACCGTTTTATGTCAGCTGCCATTTTCGTTATTCTCATGTTATTTACATTCAGGTTTTTCCAGTAAGCAAAAGTTTAGTCTCACAACTTTCTCATTCCCTAACTTTTCCAGTTGTTAAGTTCATTTATCTTTTCCGCTTGTTTTCTGGGACTTTTGTTTAATGGAAATGAACTCCTAACCTCTTGCTTCCTACAATTTATGTTTTCCTTAGCATCGTAAGGCCTACTTATTTCATTTTTTCCGGAAGATGAGCAGTTCAAAAAGCACAATAGGAGTATACGTTTTTGCTGTTGTGATAGGGAGAAGCCTAAAACCGGTCTTTACCATCTCTTGTTTGTAAGCATTCGACTCACAACATTTTACATCCTGAGATTTTTTGATCAGCAACTTTATTTGTCTGTATAGAATGGAAGCCTGATGTCACAGTACATGGCCCTCTCATGAAGCTAGTTTTGGGTTGATTGCTAGACATCTTGGTTTCATTTGTCAATGACTTTGTTACTGATCAGACAACTTTCAGGTAGTATTTCACTGTATTATTTCAGGAACAAAATAATTAGGACCATTATTTGTAACTCAGACATAGCTTGTTAATTTTCAGATTCATCATACCAAAATATGTGTGTGTGTTTTTGTTGTTTGCAATTCTGTTGATCTTTCAGAGAGTTTTCCTAAAAATTTAAAATGTCTATAGATACTTAGGCATTTTATTAGGTCTTATTTGCCTTTGTTCTTTTATTAAAATAACTTAGAAAATAAGTAGTCCATATTTTTGATGATTTCCTGTAATAGTTCCTGTTTGGAATAATAATGATAATTAGTGTTCTATGAATTTTGTCTTGATCATCAATTCTCCACTATTTTTTAATGGTTTTTATCTTGAGTATAATACATGATCAGGTCGCTGGAAACTATTTGCTTCGTCATAATATGTTCCCATTTTGTCATCAATGTCCTTACGTAGAAATCCAGATTTACTGTTTACATTGTGAATATATTTAGAGCATCACAAATGTGAGGCATGAAAATAATAATTTAATGGTGTCAGTGAAACTTTGAATAAAATAGAATGTTGGTTCACATCATTTTTTCAGAGCTTTAAATTGTTAACTTGCATTTTCTAAGTATATTCAATTATGTCCTGAAAGTGAAAGGCAGCTGAATATATTATACCTGTAAGTACACACCTTTTGAAGCTGTAATTAAGATGCAATTTAGTATTTTGACCAAAATGTCATAACAGATAGCAGATGCACATGTATGTCTCTTAGTTTGCATTTGATGTCAGTGATAGCTGCGCAGAGGAGGGGAACCCAGGACTCATTTGTGAGCGTCCCGTGAAACACGTTCTGTGGCAGCGGTGGAACACCGGTAACTTCTAGTTACCTCTTAAATTAATGCCACTCGTTGCGGAAGTGAAAGAGTGAGTGTGTGAATTCTCTGTAGGAACAATAAACATTCCCAAAGTCTTCAAAGCGTACAGCCCCTTCAAAACCGTATATTCGCATCTGACCTTTCTTCCCTAAAAATACAGCCATTTCCTTTTTCTTTTTCATTTCACTTCACAATCTCTTCACAAGAGACAACATTTTACTTTGGAAAGAAGCTTTGAGATAAATGATTGTTAAAAATGCAGTCAGCATAGATAAGTACAAAAAATAGAATCATAAATCTCATCAAAGACCGTTGCTGATGTCTCTCAATGGTAACCCCTTACTTCTCGTGTGTATATATAAACGTATGTATAAAATTTTGTGTAAGTGGGAATCATACTGACCATAATGTTTTGCAACATGCTTGGCTCCCTCCATATGTCACAGAAATCATTGCATTTTATTTTTATAGATATAGATTTACATTGTAATTTAATGGATTTATATTCTGTTGTTTCTGTGTGTCATGATACCGCTATTTACTGAACATTTATATTTCTAAATTTTTCCTGTGAAAACGGTGCTACATGTAAATCTTTTCCAAATTATTGGATTGTTTTGTTTGCATGAACTTGAGAACGGGCACAAGGAACCGCTGAAGGCATTCCTGCCTTGTCACATCTGACCCATCCTCCCCTTCACACTCCCCCCAGCAAGCGTGATAGTTACTTGCCCGTGTGTCTTGGAAGGATTGAGAAGATTGTTATATTTATATTAAAATAAACCCGTATTTTATGTAGCCAAATACAAAAATGTGAGTTCAAAGAAATTTCTAATTTGCCTCGCATCAGATCAGTTCTAAAGTTCTTCTGTCACACATCCCCTCTTTCCTTGCATTCACAATACTTTGACAGAAAATATTGAAAAATATTCTGGGTGTTTGAAATATCAATTAACGATCATCCAGTGGAAGAAGAGAGTAATACTTAATATATTAACTTTAGATTTCATCTTTTTATGTCCACTGGTTTCGATGTGAACGCATGTTATCAGACTCTTGATGTTCTAGAAGAGCTTTCATAATTAAGGGTGTAATAAATTGTCATACCAAGGTTAGTGGTAAATACGGTAGTCTGTGTTCTAACATAGGGCTAGCTGTCAGCCAACTGCCGGTAGAAGGTTTTACTTTGCAATCTGTAGGAATTGTCAAGGAAGCTAATGGTATCATGCTGTATGTAATTCAGTAATGAAAAATAAGGAATGGAGGTGAGAATACATTTTTTAGAAATAAAATCGAGACTTTCTTGCTCTTAGTGGGAGATGGCTACATGAGAGTGAGGCCCCACTTTGTCCCTGAAAAAGTCACGTGAAAGTACCGTTAACACTCAGTCCTCCAAACCCTGTATTCAAACACGTTACCCAGATCTTGAGCTAAGTGTGTGTGTGGAATCCCTCAGTGCTCCCTTGCTCTTGTGGAGCCAGTGTTTGGCTTTTTTAAATAAGCACCGTGGCTGCCGTGGGTTGTTCCCACCGGCGGTTTTGCGCTTCGTGGGAATATACTCCTTTTTGTGTAGCCTGTGGCTCAGAAGTGTCCGCTGCCTGTCCAGTCCTCGGAGGGGAGGCGCGAACCCTCGACTCCTTGTAAAAGAAGACATGGCGGACACATCTAGCGGATGCCCGTGGGGCTTGTCTTTTTATAGACCCGAACACGGCAAAATTCATTTTGTTGAGGAAGGATGCGTAGGGTTTCCTTTTGGGGAGAAGAATGTTTCCCTCATGCATATTAACAGTTTTTAAATTGATTTCCTGAAATGTTTTATGTGGTTTCTTTTACATCTTATTAGATTTTTTTCAGAAATTTTTAAAGGGCAGCGTTGAAGAAATGGGTCCGTCTTACCAGAAAGTGCATAAGCTCGTTGTGATTTCATATGAAAAAGAAAGTTCAGTGTTTCTACTTTCGTCATTTTTATGTGTTATAAGCACCAGGGATGCTGCGTTGTGTTACCTTGCGCCTGGGTGTCAGCGGTGAATGACGGAGATAATGTGTTTTTTATCAATATTAATACTTACTGGGGCACCGTTTCAAAAAGGTCAGGAATGACGGAGCGAAAAATTTTCACGAGAATGCTTTATAACACGTCTTGAAAACATGAAGCAATTTAGCCCACTTGATTGTCCTTGGCTGCTGATCCCGAGCCCGGGCCCTTGCCAGGAATACGGAGCAGCCCGGCCCGCGTGAGCACCTCTTGTGCGACGGGGGCCGCCGGCCGGGGCCTGGCCGGGGCCACGCTCGGCCGCGGTCCCCCACGTTGCATTGCCTTTTGCCTTTCTCTTACGTGAGGGACACTTCCTTGCACACTTGAGTTATTTGTAAATCATCACACGTCTGTAGCCTGGTCTAGTGATTTTCTGGGAGGAACTGTTGTTTTAATAATTAGGCGCTCAGTTTTTATCGAATTGCCATCGTCCGTGATTTAAAAAAAAAACAAAAAACTCTTAACATTGTGGGGTTGGACATTTTTTTGCAGTCTGACTATCCAATCAGTTTTTCTGTGCATGCCATGTGACAAATGTGTGGCATTGCCAGGAAAGATCATATTAATTACTTTAATTAACACGTGACTTTAGAAGTCTCAGATTAATCAGCACGTGACTCGTGGTTATTTGTACCCTTGTGGGAATTTTTCGCCACCAAATGCAAATACGAGGCTAAAAATATTGCTTTGTTTGTACGTGGAGAGAATATTCATTGCAATAGTACTGTACATCTAAGAAAACAGAAAGTAATTAAAATGTTGATTACTATAGTAAATCTCTGCAGCGTCTGATCATTTGTATTTCAGATGTGCTCACATTTCTGAGAAGTTAGCTTTTACACAACAACCTACCATGATTATCTGATATCCTCCGGAAGGTTAGCTGAGTTGTTTCCTATATTACTTAGGAAAAAATTTCTTTTCACAATTGAAAATGTCAGCATCAATTTAAAGTAACACTAAGCATGTGCTTTGCTTTCTGAATATTATCCTCCAGCCACCCTGCCGAGGATCTGGCTGTGACAGTTTGATTAGACCATCAATCCTCACTGTTAACAGCACTTTTCCTGAACACCTGGGCTGCCGGGTCACATCTGAAGCCGGCTACCGTTGTTTCAGGGACCCAACGTGCGCTCGCCATAGCAATTTACATTATGTGCGCAAATTAAAAGTTACCTTATAACAACAGTTTACCTTAAAAAATGACCTCGTTTTCCCCCATGTTAAAGTTATGTTAGGTTGTAGGAGGTGCATTTTTGTCTGATGAAAGAATCTTTTAGGACACAGTCACCCGCCATGATGAAGGTGTGTTTCTTTTTTCTTTTTATTTGGCCTTACATCAGAATCTCTGTAATGAAAATAATCTGGTCCTTCATCTTCTTGCGCTATGTAGAAATCTGCTTTGATTGCATTTTTTAAATTTAATTACATTTTTAAACCAGATTTAAGCCTAAATAAATAATTGAATTTGTCATATATTGCCGAAAATCTTCCTGCTTTCTGCTCCTAAATTCTCCACTTGAACTGTCACAGTGTCTGATTTATACCGTCCTATTTATAGTTGTGGTGATAGAGATAAATACCTACTTAACATTTTCAATGCAAATTGTTTTAGTAGCACACTGCAGCACAAGCACGCTGTGAAATCTAGCATCACCGGAGTTTTTGATACCGTAATTATCTTTTGTTTTCCTCGCAACTTTTTATTGATATAATGAGGGAAGGAAAATATGAGAATTCATATCATTAAAACTTACGATACTTGGGAGTAGAGACCTGACTTCTGCTACTCAACCAAAGTTTTCCTGTTCGGGTTTGGGCGGCGTTAAGTGGGAAATAGACGCCCCGCGACAGAGCGAACGGCGGCGCCAACGTGGAGCCACACGGAAGTCGTAGCTGCTGTTCTTGCGGCACCTGATCATCCGTTCTCGGGTTTTCTGGCCTGCTCCTTTAAGGCCTCGCGAGCGTTGTGCGAATACCTCGAAGTGGTGTGCTTTTTTGGAGAGAAAATCTTTCACGTTTGGCAGAAGAGCACGTGGAATCACGTATGAAAAAAGACTTTCCTGTTTCTGATAGAGGATACTTTTTTTTTTTTTCTTCTCTAGAGACGTGAAGCTCTTGGAATCATTAACAGTGTTCACCCTGATTTGTAGTGACCTATCCGCTCCTGTGTAGGAAATGTTATTAAATAATACTAAATATTCATGAGTAAGATTCTCCTTTGTAGAGCTCAAAGCCCAACATGCGTGCAGTTCGAGTTTTCTCGCGTTCTGGAGCAGTCAGGGAGCACGCTCCCCTGCGGCCGTCGGCACGCGCGTCCCATTTCAGCTGCATCTCCTGCCCCGGTCTCCTCGCGTTTGCATTAGCGTGGCTCGTGTCCTCAGTAAAGTCTCGGTCCTACTCCAGAACGTCTGGAGTTACCGTCGTAAGCTTGTGAAGCGTTTGACAGCGGCACAGGATCATAGGTCGGGAAGTTCATTTGACCGATAAGCCGTCGGCCTCGTTTTAATTCGGCCCCTTCCGTATCCGGCGGTGTGACCTCGCCCACGTTACTTTCCATCCCTGTCTCCTTCTGTGCACGGGTGGCATCCGCAGGAGCCGGAGCCGGGGTCGCAGCCCCCGAGACCCGCGTGTCGCAAAGCCGCTTTGTTTCCTCGGACTGACCTCCTTGGCTCTCTGAGTCTGGTCTCCTTGTCTGAAAACCCGATATGGTAAGACGTGGACGGTTGTGACGATCAAACGAGGGAGGGAGGGAAGTAAAACAGCACATTGTGGTGAGGACAGTGCTGGCCGAGGCTTCTTATTCTCCAGCACCTGGATCTGAGTCCTGACACCGTCACTGTATTACCCGATGCGACGTTGGCCAAGTTATTTGGCTTCCGAAGCTCAGGGCACTCAGCTGACGCTACGGGGAGCAACTCCTTCCTCTACACAGTCCTCCTGAGGAGGGAAGTGAACGAGGCCTGGTGCGTTCTCACCGCGGGGCGTCCGACCTCGAGGAGGCGTTCTGTCCCTGGGAGTCACCTCTGTCCCGAGCGCATTCGTTCAGTGGAAACTGACCGAGGCCCGGCCTCGCTTTCAGTTCTAGGAGTGGATTGGTGAGCAAGACACCGGCTCTGTATTTATTTGTGGGGTGAACTTGTGGGGGAGGCAGAAAATAAGTTGGGGAGCAAATGACTAATTCTGGAAAGCGGTGGGCGCCGTGGAGGGAGTGATGTGAGGTGACAGGCAAGGAGGTGATGGGGGCAGCGGTGAGTACTGTCGGGTAGGCCTTTCACGGAAGGCAACTCCAGAACATTCTGGAAAGACTTTTCTGAGGCATTTCAAGTAGAATCTTGAACGATGAGAAGGAACGGGTCCAAGAGCATTCCAGGTAGAGGGAATAGAGAGAGCGGACTCGGAAGTGAGAGGAAACGGGGGCCTTGGGTTTACCCAGCAGGGCCGCTGTGGCTGTGACAGGTGCACGGGGCATGAGGGCTCCATGCAGGCCTGAGCGCAGCCCTGCCTTGCAGGGCTCTGGAGGTTGTGGTGAGGGGGTTTGTATTCCTTGTGCCAGCAGCACGTGGGAGAAGCACGCTGGTTGGGCTTCTGGGTAGTGTTCGAGGTCTCCCTGCATAATCTTTCAGAATTATCTGTCACCCTGTCCATTTTTAGATGGGACTTCAGCATTTTCATCTTCAGTATAAACAGTACAGGATGTAATTTCTAGTGAATAGGGTAAAGGTCGACATTGTAAAAGTATTTCATATCCCACTTTTGAATATGCATCCAGTAGAATGTTAATACTGTGGTGATTTCATACTAGCATCCATTTAAAAATTATATGATTGAGTTCTCCTTTGACTGTCAGCTCATATTTGCTTTTCTTCTTGAACTCCTACATCTTCTCCTTCCTCCACAGATTTTATTTTATGGTTCTTATAATGTAAAGATATATTAATCATCATCCTGTCATTTCTGTGTGTGTATGTGTGTACGTATACATACTTGCATATACAACCTCGAAGTAAGGTTTTTAAATTTTTAGTATCTTTGGCTATAATACTCTGGGTGTTAAAATTGGCTGGAAAGAATTATTATAAATAGCACTAATACACGGTTGATTTGAAGAGCACAATTAATACAAGGTTGGTAATTATTACACATGGAAATGTAATGCCATGGGAATGCCTCTCATTGAGATGGAGAGAGTGTTTCAAATTTCAATTCATAGGCCCATCGATGAATAGTCTTAGTAGGGTGAGAAGTGGAAAGGAGGAGTGAACAAATGATATTGAGATTCTGTGGTTGTGGGGCTTAGAGAGGAAGCCTGTATCATATAAGTTTATATTATATCGTCATGATAGGATTAATTACATTGTTTTAAAAGTTAATGTAATTTTAACAAGTACATGGTAGGAATGAATAATGAATTGATGATGTTCCTTCCAGTTTGAATAAATATTGAAGAAAATATATAGGTTAGATTTCTTTCAAGAAATGTTTCTTTTGCTGACGTAAAACTGTTCTCCTGGAAATTAACGTGGAATCTTTCACCTCTTCCTCCTTGAAATCACAAAAAATGTGTAACAGAGATAGACTGAGGCATGTGTGAGTGGGCGTGTTCTTTTTCCTGACACATCACCTTGACTTTGTAGATAGGGTGTGTTTCACAGTGAATTACTTCCCAGGGTTCCCTCTTTCTTTTCTTTTTTTTAAAGCAAAAACTGTGGTAGTCCCATGCTTAGAGAGGGGACAAAGTCCCAAGCTTTTTGTCTGGGGAGATGGGGCTCCACCCTGTCCAGCCCTTGAATCCTGTTCTCTTTCTGCACTCCTCCCAGTCAGCCTGGTGTCCTTCAGGCTGGATGAGGTCGGATCTCTAAGCAAAAACCGGCATCATGCTCACCATCCTATCTGTGCTGTCCCTGAATTTAGGACATCGGAATTTAGGCCGACTGCCCCATGTCTAATGTCATGCTTCTCTTTTTATAGAAATATATACACAGAAGGGAAGACTGTATGCTCTGTCCCAGTCCCAGGCTTATGGTGCTTTGATTTTAGAATGGCTATTCCACAAACAGTAGTTTTTTTGGTGCCCCGAGGCTTTTTGCCACTCGGGAGCACAGTACAGGATGAGCAAGGAGGAGGCCCTTGTTCTGGTGAGTGAGACAAAGGCAGGTGGAATAGGATGTGGTTAAGGCCAAGTGGCTTTAGGTGCTACCTCAAGAGCTTTCATAGGCATTCAGTAAAAGGAAAGAATAAATGAGCTAGGGATCAGAAATCGATCCCTGTAAACCATCTGGGCCTAAATGTTCTCTTTCGAATGTCTTTGCATGCCCTCACAGTGTCTGGAGGTCAGTGGTCTGAGTCTAAAGGTCACGGCAGAGAGAATCAACTGCGGAAGGGAGGGCACGGAAAAGATCTCGTTCCAGTGAGAGATGATGGCGGTTTAGACCACGGTGCTAGCAGTGGTCAGGTTTGTGATAAACTGTGAGGGCAGAGCCAATGGCATTTGCTGGAGGACTGACTGTAAGATAGGCGTGAGAGAGAGGAATCGGGACTGGAATGGGCTGGGTCAGTGGTGGTGCCCTTAATTCGGATGGAGAAGACCTTGAGAAGAACATGTTTTGGGTTGTCTTTGGGACTAAGAGATGGGTGTGGAACACTATCAGACGTGCAAGTATGGATGTCGACTAGGAATTCCAGAAAAAAGGCAGAGGCCACATCTGAAGGTGTACCTTTAGGAGGCAGAGGCCTGCAGCTGCTGTCTGTACCTGCTGTGGAAAGTGGGCACAGTTACCTACAGATTTGGAGATGACAGAGAGGGAGGGGGGCCCAGTCTTTGGCCATCCGATTGGAGGTCAGGTGGAGGGGAGGCCGCAGTGGAGGTCCAGAGTAGACTGCGGACATCGTAACCCAGTAACAAAAGTCTTCCGGGAGGGACTTCATATTTGGGTACGGTGTTATTTGCAACATCAGGACAGGACGTTAGGTATCCATATTCTTCCTGAGTCTGTATCGGAGTTTGTTGAACCAGACGGTTTTTGAGAGATTGCATCATTTCCCGAGGACTGATGTTCCATAATGTCAGCCCTACCTGTCCGGATGACCCGTGAAGTTTGTTAATCAGGGCTCTGATGGTAATGGTGCTGTTAGAAGAACTCAGAAGTTCTTTTCCCGTGTCTGACTTCCATATTGTCCAGACTCCACAGGTCATGCTGATGGGACAGGTTAATCAGTCCCAGCCCCAAATGCTTTTTTGCATGTGAATTATTAGAGTGTGAGTCAATCCTGAACCCCCTTCACTGTCACTCTTTTGTGTATTGTGAAGTATTCAGTTAAGGGGCAGGGTGGTCGTGGCGTTGTTGCATGATTTGAAGACGACTTCCCTTGGATGGTCTCTTCTGCAATCTGCCCAGTGGGAGAGCTGTTTTCAGTCTCTTCCTACCCACATGTTTTTATATGTTTATGGTTCTGAGGCAGGTTAAAATAAGGAAGGTTTTATTCCATGATTTATTCTCTTTCTATTTTTGTAGTTTTAAAGGGTGCTAATTTCGTGGTTGGTATTTTGCACGTCATAAACTTTTATAGTTATTCATTTGTGAATTTGAGAGTTTTTGTAGTTTTTTGGATACAGTTTTGTATAGTTTTTATCTTTTGCATAGTTATTCTTTTTTTATATTTTGCTTCTTAAAAATATTTCTATTTTTCTGTTAGTAATCATACCACTTGGTATACTGAGTTGTCTTCCTTGGATTCCTTAGGGTTGTGCTCAGAAACCCATATGTGTGTTAAAGCTTAATCGCATTACAATTATATCCTGCTCTTGGTCTTACACCGTTAGCAGACTGAGAAAGAAAGTAAAACGCGCGATTTGGTCAAATGGCACATTTCCATCTCTCTCACTCATTGCACCAGGCAGGTGCGGTTCACGGTTTTCCTTTTTGCCAGTCGCTCTGACTTCGTTACGTCGCTTTCTTCTCTGTTCGCTGTACTTTTGAGGTTCCCTGATATTTGCTTATCTTTTTGTTAATTTTCTGTTACAAACCTTACGTCATTGCACGAATGTTCTTCTTTCCTTCCTTCCCTTCAAGTGAAGCAGCATAGCAGACCGTTTGCAAGCGGGGCCATCGTCTCAGACAGTGCTGGGTCGGTGTCTCATTGCTGTCACTTACCAGTGGCGAGACCTTTGGCAGGGAGCTTAGGAGCTGATAATAATATTTGTTTCAGAAAGTTGTAAAATTTAAATAACGTGCCATAAATTTTCTAATACATATCAACTACTCAGTATATTCCCTGTAAGACTTTCACAACTACTCAGTATATTCCCTGGGAGGTTTTCGTTAATCTGATTCAGACACACCGTTTTCCTCCAGTCCCCCTCGTGCCCTGAACAGCCAGAACTTGCTTTTCCCACGTTGCATTTTACTCTTCTAGACAAGCTGTTGTTGTCCTTTTGAAGACACTGGCTCTTCCCGCCACCCCCGGCTGTGTGTATGATTTTCTTTTCGTCTTTGGTTTTCTGTACTTTGGTTATAATGTGACTTCATGCGTGTGACGTGTACGTGTGCATGTGTGTGCTTGCCGTGTGTACTTGCACGCACACTTGTGTTTTCATTCTGTTTGGGGTTTGCTGAGTCTTGGAAGTTGGCGTCTTCCTCAGTTTTGGAACCACTTGGCTGTGGACAGCGTGGATCCCTTGGCGCTGACCGTGTGGAGTCTGCTCGGGGTTCTCTCTCTCCCTTTCTCTCTGCCCTGCTCCCACTTGCACACATGTGCACGTGTTCACTCAAATAAAGAAATATATAACTTTAAAAAAAGAAAAAAATTACCTAGCAAATTATATTTTTATTTTTTCAGTGGTTGGTATTAATTTTAAAAGATCCTAAGTTTTGCTTATTTGAAGTGTTTTTAAGGATGGACGTGATTAAATGTAAGACTCTCAGTAAATTTGAAGTTAGTTCTGTTTGTTGAAGAGTAAGAAATAAGATTTTGTCCTCTATCACATTTTCCAGGGTCCTGATTGTAACACCCTGGATAATTGCAAGTACAGAAGCAAACAAAGAGACAATATTTTTATCATGAAGCTAGAGGACTAGGAAGTAAATTTGTAAAAATAGGATTGTTTTTATTATATCCTTTAAAAAAAAGATATGACCTGATTGCTTAAAGTTCTTGCTTATACCATTCAGTGAAACTTTTAATTTCATTCTTGCCTTTTTTGTTAGAGAGAGTCAAATAACCTAACAGTGGTTTATTCCCTGGCACTTTTTGTGCTTTTTTTCATTTAGATACTACTATCCACATATGCTTTGTTTTAGAATGTTTCCAGCCTTTACTTATGGAAATTTCCAGTGCACAGGCACCTGCAGGAGCACCACTGTGTTCACCTGGGTCCTGTGACCTTCACAGTCAACTTGGGTAGCATCGGTCTTAGCTCGCTTTCACCCGTGTTTTCCTTCCCTTCTTCCCTTCCCATCTCCACTAGGAAACCAGTTTTATTTTATTTGGGGGATTTATCCTTCTGTTTTAAACACAAAGCAAATATGCCACATAATGTATGTTAAGGCTTAAAACTGTAACTAAAAATTTTTGTCACAGTTCTAATGAAACAGTTGTTGAATAACCTTCCTTTTCCATGATTGATTTTCCCTTTATAGTAGATATTAGTGAGTAATTTGGGTAAGTTCAGCAATTAGTAGATACGGGGACCAAGGTTGGACCGGAGGCAGTTCCGGTCAGGAGCCTGCACAGCACTTCTCCCTGCTGCCTTGCAGCCTGGGCGCCGGACCCTGTCACGTATGTCACTAAGTCATTCACGATACAACTTTGATATTTCAGGTCCTTTCGACTTCACTGTGTTCGTAGATGGTTTTGCTGAAGCATAGCTCTTTGATTATCTTCCTTTCTCTATAAACCAAACGGAGCAATGGTGTTCTGCCCCTCTGAGAAACATTTTGAAATTCTTTATATGTTGTTCCAAGCTCTGTGCAGTACGTATCCAAATATCGATTTACATTTACTTCTCTCACACAATTCCTTAGGATTTGGGATATGAATACTTTTATGCTCATGGTTTTGCAAATTCTTGATTGAAAGCTGTAGAACGTACTGGAAACTCTTGCACAAAAGGACATTCTTGGGTTTGTTGCTGCTCGACTTCTTTGTTGTTTGGTCCAGCCAATTAAACAAAATTCTTTGCTTCTAAGTAGTGATCATATTCTGGCATATTTATGGTTACTTGGGCTGATACTGAATTTGAGGTAGAAAATGGAATAGCTCACCTTTGGACTCAGTCCTACAGCAGGTTCATTTTGTGAATAAGCTGAGTAGGATTTTCTCCACTCTTCTTGGAATAGTTGTTTGTTGGAGACTTACTTCTTTTATCCTGATAGCAAAGGTTTATTTCTGTCTTTTCTTACTGCTTTAAGGCTACCTAATCACAAACGCTTTTTTTTCCAAATTACTTTCCTGATAATTCAAAATCTATCATGTTGCAAGAAGTGATGAGATCTTACTGTTTATACCAAATGCAAATACAGGGTACACAGACCTCTAAATGCTTTCTCTAGGTGATGCACTTGTAATAACATTAATAATGTTTCTTTAATGTTTTCCCAACTCAATATAAAAGTTATTTCTTCCTAAGATGACAAGTATATGATGGGGTGTTTAGACATAAAAAAGTGGAAACTGATTGTTGCCTTCTTCATAAAATGGAAACAGAATAAAGATTTTTTTCCTTTAAATTCTGTTTCTACGAACATATGAGTTTAAAAGCCTTTCTAAATGTTTGTGATTCTTAATCTTGACATTGTTCTTAATTTTCCATTTTTATCTTATTATAATGCCAGAATATTGTTGGCTTTTTGTTTGGTGGCTTTGATTTGTTTAAACCAGGAATTTGGTGGTGTAGAAGATGAAAAACATTTTATTTGTATGTTTAACTCAGTAATGACATAATCAGGTGTGGCATATGTCATTTACGTTTGTGTCTCTAAAGCTCAGTATGCAGAGTGTTATTCTTTTTTTTTTTTAATTTTTTTTTCAATGTTTTTATTTGTTTTTGGGACAGAGAGAGACAGAGCATGAACGGGGGAGGGGCAGAGAGAGAGGGAGACACAGAATCGGAAACAGGCTCCAGGCTCCGAGCCATCAGCCCAGAGCCCGACGCGGGGCTCGAACTCACGGACCGCAAGATCGTGACCTGGCTGAAGTCGGACGCTTAACTGACTGCGCCACCCAGGCGCCCCTGCAGAGTGTTATTCTAATAAGGACATAATCTAATTGCTGAAAGTGTTGCGTATTTTAGCATGCATGTATATTAATGGTTTTGACTTTTGATCAATACTCGTGTCAGTAAATAAGCCTATTATAAAATCGTGGATACAATTCAGGTATTAGATAAAAAGTAGGGAATCGCTTTCTATGGACCTTTGTCTTGTTATGTTGTTTACCTTTTCTCTGTTAAATTTACTAAGGACCTCATTGATTCTCTTCTGTGTTTGGTGGTAAAATCTCTCTCTGAATAAAATCGCATGGATGTTTTATGTTAATTATTCTTAGGCTGAGTTTTCATCGATCTGAAGGGTTAATATGCTCATTCTAGCAAATATCCTGCAGTCAGACTGTGGAGTTACTACCCTGTTTGCTGATACATCATCACTACAATTGGTTGAAGAGTCTCCATTCGTGGAGATGAGTCCTGCTGTGCTTTTAGGAGAAGCATATCACAGGGAAACATCCCGTGTGTCGCTTGCCTTTCAGCAATTTGGGTTTCTGATTCTTTTTGACAAAGAGTTGCAGAGACGAAACCTGGCACCTTTCTATATTCTTCGTGTTTTTATAGCGTGTCTGAATGATGACGCATTAGAGACACGCTGGAAGTTTATTCCTGGAGTTCCCATTACTTTGATGAAATTGATGTTCTTAATTCATTTTATAAATAGCACCTAACAGTTCTTCCTACGTGGTTGGCACCTGTCCCCCAAAATCATGTCACTGATATTTAGTTAAGATGGAAAAAATATGTGGAAAAATTTGGGGTATAAAGGAGTCATTTTTAACTATGCTGTTTTGGTTTATGAAATATAAAACAAAGTGCATCGTGCATTTTTGTACTTCGCTTATGACATTAGCCATAAATTAGTGTTACACCACTATTTAAGACATTTGTTTTAAAAACAAACATGTTTAAATAAATAAGAGAGAAATAAATAAGTAAATATTTAAGATCTGTGTGTCTTCAAAATCCTGTGATGGTGGTTTTCGGCACATGGAGATTATTTAAAAAGTAAGAAAGTAAATTACTGTTGGGCAGGAATTATTGTAGATACGATGACTGTGAGTTATTTTTTACGGTGTACTTTTACGGACCATTTTAAAGCCAGTGATAGATTCTAAAGCTTCTCTCAATTGTGGAGACATAGGGTTGTGGATTATCCATAGTCAGGTAGCCAATATCAATCTTTTTGTGTGTTTTAATTGGATACTTTATGTATTGGCTCAGAATTTCATTCTTTTTTTTTCAACATAGAAGGGAAGTGTGTAAGATGATAATTTATCAGCGTGTACATTTGTCTACCCAGTTTGGAAATGTGGGATGAGTCTCAGCCTCATTGTTCAAAGGGGGTTTGCATTTGGCCTCCCAGAGTTCGGTTAGTCAGACTGTGCCCACACTTCTTGTCCCCCCCCCCCCCCCCGCAATGTTTATTTATTTATCTTTTGAGATGGGGAGGTGGGCAGAGGGAGAGGGAGAAATCCCTAATCTGTCCGTGCAGAGCCCAACAACGCAGGGTTCAAACTCAGGAACTGTGAGAGCATGACCAAGAGTCAGACACTTAACTAGCTGAGCCACCCAGGCACCCAGTGCCCATACCCCCTTTAAGAGTTTGTTGTAGGAAGATCACAGGTGCCGGAGCAGTACTTACCGCTCAAGAATGCGTTCCTTCTTCACAGTGCAATGCTGCGTTTGGACCCATGCCTTGTATTTTGTGGGTCACGTAATCCCACACTTGATTTATTAACATGAATTGTTCAGTTCTCGCCATGTAGATAATGCAGTTAAAGTTTGTGTATTACATTTCATTGTTATTTTAATTTCTGCATCCCTCGTACATTATTTATTTCTTGTGTTGTACTTTATTTATGTGTAAGATGCCCTTAGTATATTGTCTATCAATTTGAGTTTGAAATTTCGCATGTGCATATAGAATAGCTACTTGAGGATTTGTTTTTAGGTTATCAAAAGAAATTTTTTCATTGTAATACTTTCCTTGCCTTGACTAAAATCAGCAGAACTCTTTTTACACACAGATGTATTCTAATTCAGCAGCTGCCTTCTTACACATTTTAAAAAACACATTTAAAATCAGAAATCCAAATGCAAAACTACAGCACAGAGGAATATCACATGTATTTATGGCCCTCTCTGGAGGACTGAGGGACAGATAACATTCATTCATATGTGGCTAGTTTCCGACCTTGACGGTCATTATTCAATGCGTTCCAATAATATAACTTTAAAGCATATTTTTCATCATATTTAGCTGGTTTATAGGCAACTGAACAAGAAAAAACACTAAATGTGAATAAAGACTAAAGCATTTTGGCATGACTTGATAGATGATAAAGGAAATAATCTCTCTCTCTCCCTCCTGCCCTTCTGTATGGAGACGTGTCACAGCTGGAAACACAGCTTGGTTGTGACATGCCTTTCACCTCCCTGAGAGGTGGTGCTGTGTGCCAACAAATTCTGAAGCCTCAAACGAGGTATTACAGCATCTTGGTCAGGTGTACAGGATTTTGAGCCTCTGTAAACTTGATTATTAAAATAGTAGTGAGTCTCAGATGGAATGGGTCTGCTGACAATAGCTGTAGATACTTGTTTTGGGGTAAAAAGTGCTCATACCGTGTGTTTGGTTTTCTTATTTTGCCAGGGGCGAAGCTCCATTATTCAAAGGTCCGTTTTGCCCCTCCTCTACGTAATTTCCATGAACAAAAGTCTACTTCCAAGGAAGTGTTATTGTTCCTTCTAAGGGTCTTCTTATTTTTGAGATCTGTCCTGGGGGGAGTGACAGGATCTTCCCACAGCCAGGATGTGGGATTTTAGCCGTGTGGCCAAGAGGTGTTTGCTCTTAGGTGTTTCCCATGACATGGAAGTGATACGAAATGTGGTTGCTTATAAGCGTGCTCCTTTTCATTTCTGGCTCTTTCTGTCCATCTGTGTTAAGTGACAGTTGAAAAGACAGGGTTGTGTACCTTGTCTTTTGGCAAATTGGCATTCTTCTGTTGTTGGTTTTGCGTGTGTGGTTGTCAGATGCTTTTGTTACGTACCGCTGCCTGGGGAGCAGTCGAACAGCGTTTTGGACAGTGTAACCAGTGCATCTGGTGGCTTGGTTCCCCTGGCGTCGGCACACACGTTCTCATGAGACGAGATAAGGTGAGACTGTCATGAGGACCAGCTCAGTTATTCTGAAACGGAAGCTTCTCACAGTAGGTCATTTTTTTTCTTAAGTCAATGTTTTTAAGTTACTCACTACAATATCAGGTATGAAAAATACTTCCTTAAGTGTCTTTTTTGTATTGATGAATTTTCATTTTGAGAATTAGCTCCATAGTGTGGAACTCTAAAGCCGTCACTTTTCTACAAATATCCCAAAACAAGAGAGCTTTTGAGTTGCCTGTTTTATAGTGAATTTCATGGGTTATGTAAAAGGATAAAATTCACGGTACTTGACATTAAGCAGCTACCAATGCAGTCTGCTTACCTTCTGAACTATTCCTGTCGTTGTTGTTACCTAGCTTGCGTTCCGTAGGACAAGTGAGAGGAGAGCCCTGTTTTTGATGATGGAGTCATTCAGCAAACATTTATTCAGCAGATGTGTCGATACCTGCGAGGCGTTAGGGATGGAAGGATGAACGAAATCTGAGACACGGGACAAGTAGGCACCAGGAGGGCCACTCGTCACGTGTGGCGGTTGATCAGGTGATAGAAAGATGCACAGTGTGTTTCGGGAACAGAATTAACCTACCTTGATCTTGAAGGTAGCTCTCCTGACGAGTTGTTTGTTAAAGGGTCATGGATAAAATCCAGCAACATTTAAGTGATAACATTGGCAGAATTGGTTACACGGTGGAAACGAGCCATGAGGCGGAGCAAGGAGTGAGGAATGACGTGTCCCTGGTTTCTGATTTCGTCAGGTGGGTGCACGCATAGGACTGAGTTGAGCAGTTTCTGTTTAACAAAACTTGTAGTTCAGTGGTTCAGGTAAGTACACAGTATAAGTTCTCGGAGAACATGTCTTCATAAAAACATTCCTAAGAGTTTAGAAGTAGAAGGCGTAACACAATTTGCTATCAGAAAAATCTTTACCCGGCCACACTCATGGGTTTCCTTTAAATTTGGGACCTCGGAGCACAAGTGGACCTTAGAGGGTCCTGCCGTCTTATCACATTCCTCTGGGTCACCCTCCTCCCCCCCCCCGTCTCCTCAAACCACCAGTCATGACCCTCCTGGTTCACTGAGAAAGTGGAAGGTATTCGAGAGGGGGGTCACCTCTGTCCCCACACTAACCCTACCAGGCCCGTGCGCGGCTGGGCTGGTGGGCTCCGGGCCGAGGCAGCCTGCCATGTGTGCCCTAGCCCCGCCTGAGCCCCGTTTCTGTAGTTGTCCTCTCTCTCTGTGACATCCGTGGTTTTCTCTCCGCCTGATTGGATTATTCCCGCAAATGTGATCAAAGCCTAATCTCTTCCATCCTGAAAACAGAAACGGACCCCCTTGACCCAGCATTCCTGTCCAGAGACCCCCTTACCGTCATCTACAGCCCCGTGCGGCAGAGCTCCTCTGGGAAGTTGTCCGTGCCATGAGAGCTGCCCTCCCGTCTTCCCCGTACCCCTCCCGGGGGGCTGGCTTCTTCCCTGACTCTCAAGCCTTGTCAAGGGCACCGGAGTTGCATGTTGCCGGCTTGAGGGGTCAGGTCCCAGCCCTCGTCATGACCTGTCAGAGCAGTGCCCGGGTCACCTCCGTCATTTGGCTTCTAGGACGTTACCTCGGGCCTCACTGGCCACTCCTGGTCCGCCCCCTGTGGCTCTCCTCCTCCTCTTGACTCCAGCTGTTGGGGAGCCCGGGGGCTTCGTCCCAGGCCTGCTCCTCCCGGTTTCCACATGGATGTCTATGTCTGTGTTCTTGTCTCTCAGTCTCCGTGTTTTTTTGGGGTCGGGCCAGGATGTCGACGCTCTCCAGCTCTGTAATCCCTGCCCTGCCCACAGAAGAGCTACCGATTCGGAAGCAAGTGCTGGAACCGGTGCCGTCTTGGGAAGTCTCTGTTGAGAAACGTGTCATTTAGTTTTCAAGGCGTTGAGAAGCTAGGCAGTATTTTTCAATACGTTTTTGAGATGTATTTAGATGGTTAAAAAGTAAAGCCTCTTTGAGTTTTTGTATGAACACAACGTGGGTGTCCACACGGGTGCCTGAGGAGTAAGTTGGCAGGAAGGCGCGCCTGGGCCGTGGCTCTGCGCACCTGCTGCGCGTGGCGGGTGGTCTCAGTCTCGTTCTCGTTCTCTGCTGGCCCCCCGTTGTTTTCAAGTGAGGGTTAGGATGTACTGGTCAGTATGTCGTCAGAACTTGGTAGCATCAGCTCACAGTCGGTTTTTCTGTCTCTCTCTCACATGAATGTATTTTCCAGAGCTAACATGTAAGAAATTTAGAATAGTTAAAATACTTAAGAAAATTAGAAACTGTTTAGGAGAAGTTAAGTAACTGTCACAGGAACCCGGGGTGGAATGAGATGGGGACTGTAATTGGCACGCAATTTAGCCCAAAGCTCCCTGTCAGCGAAAGCACACGTACAAACCTGCTCTGGTTGTGGCATTTTTACTTTCTAATCTACGGCTACGTCTTACTCACTGGTAGAGACAACGTTTTCTTATCATTTGATGCCAGAAGGAATCGGATGTTTGGGTTTTCGATACTAGCTTGCTTTATTCTTGTACAGCTTCTCAACACTTTCTTCGTTTGGCTCTTTTTGGGACGAAGGGCAATAAGATCGCGCTCGCGAGGACTCTGCCCGCCTCTCTGTGCTGGTGTAAGCGTAGGCCTGTGATTTTCTGGTGCGATGGCACTCCGGCAGATCTTAGAAAACCTGCAGCAGAGAGAGCTTCCCGGGCCCTCGGACCACGCCCTGCCCGCTTCTCTGTGCTTCATTCCTCTTCCCGCGGGGCACCGTGTCGGGGCTGCAGCCGACGCCCCCCGCCAGGTCCAGCTCTCCGGCGGTGGGCCGGAGCGAGGCACGTGTGGTGGTGGCCCACGGAGCTCCCTTCTCGTGAGAAACCGGGGAGCGCGTTCTGAAAGTTAACGAACTTTCTCTATCGTTCTCTGCTCTGGGGAAAACCGGCCCCACGTCCGCTTCCGTGATGTTTCTGGGGTGAGGGTGGGGTCGGGTAGAGATGTTTACCGAATGTTACTATTTCCCCTAGGACGACACAGGACCGAGAATCTCCGTGCCTGCTCGCACGTCTCATTTGCCCCTGTTAGCACCCGCGGTACCCGCTCCGCGGGTGGAGTGCCCCGAGGCACAGGAGCCAGCCTGTGAGCACCCCTGCGGGCCGGGTGCTGGAGAGTCAGGACAGCAGCCAGTTCCACCTTCCTGCCTCCAGCAGGTGTCCCCTGTCTCCCTGCTGAGGAACAGGGCAGACGCCCCGTGTTCTGAGTGAAGTTTTCGTGGACGTTTTGTTTTGAAACCATTTCAAATTTATAGAAAAGCGTGGGCATCATACAGAGAACCCCTGTGTGCTCCGGAGATCCTGTCCAGTTTTTCCCCTGTTCCAGTAATGCCCTTGTAGCAAAAGGAGTTCGTCCTCGGCGCCCGACGGTCACCACTCTACTTCCTGTCTCTGTCTCTTGGAAGTGCAGTTGCGCAGCATTTGCCCTTTCGTGACTGGCTTATTTCGCTGGCACAATGTCCCCCGTTGTAGCAGGTGTCAGAATGTCCTTTCTTTTCAAGTCTGAATAATAATTCATTGTATCTACCACATTTTTCTATTCATTAATCTGTCAGTGGACACCTGGTTTGCTTCTGCCTTTTGTCTCTTATGAATATGTTGCTGCAAACATGGGTCTACACGTATCTCAGACCCTGCTTTCAGTTCCTTTGGGATTCACCCAGGAGTGGAGTTGCCGGATCCCACGGCAGTTTTGCGTCATTTATTGGAGGGAACCTCATACTGTTTTCCACAACGGCTGCGCCATTGTATGTTCCCAGCGGTTTCTCCGCATCCTTGCCGACACTGGAAATTTCTGTGTTTTTTGGTTTTTGGTTTTGTTTCGTTGTGATCCATGGCTGTGAGGTGGGAGAGAGCCTGTTTTAATGATAGTATCTTCGTTGGACTAGTACATTCCTTGTTTTCCCCTGTTCGTTAGTTTCTTACATCTAGGACTTAAAAGTTCATTTGGTGTTTTATGTTCATATTTTTCATAGTTGGCAAGGAGGATATTGATTTGAAGGCTTATAATTGATTCCCCCCCCCCCCCTTTAAATGATAGTTTGATGATTTCAGGAAATTTCCTTTTTGCAGTACCTGAATCATACCTTGAAAGGAAAAGAACAATTAAAACTGATTTCCTCCTTTTGACTTTGGTAGGACTTGTTAAAGAAAATTGTCAAGCGGGAGTTCCATTCAACTTTCTGGGAAGCTTTGTGCCTTTGCCTTGAGTATTTAAGATACCACTAAAACTTCTTCAGTGTTCTTTAAGGTCTTTTAAGTTCTGCCGACTCGAGATGCTGGATTTCTTCCTTCTATGTGCATAATTGAGGTAGCTGCTTGATGGCACCTGATGACTTTGGATAAGATTTTCCTCTGTCTCTCACGGGGTGCCATGTACATAGGAAGGGACGTCGAGGGCACGGGGAGATCTGGGGACTCAGGGTGGAATTCATGGATTCTGGCCCTCACGCACCCGTCCACTCCGTTAGGGCTGTGGCTTCTCACTGCAGCCCTCTCTGCCGTGCTGACTTCCTTTTACTCCATGTTCGTATTCAGACCTTTACCACAGTCTTCCAAGTTTCCAGGTCTAGCTCTGTTTTTGTACCTCCCACCCCACCCTTACTGCCTCCTCTGTCAGAGAGAGACAGAGACGGGGTCAGTCACTCATTTCGCACTTATTTCGCTGTACATGCACCATGCGTCTCCTCAGGTTACTTGTGGAGGAGACAGAAGATTAGACTGTGATTGTTGGACAAGGTGAAGCGTTTTGTGATGGAAGGATGCACAGGAGGACACCCGAATTACTTGGGTTGGGACAGCCTCGTGGAAGAGGAAGTGATGCGTTTCACGGGGTCTGTGGCCCTGTGGCTGGGCCAGTGCCTGGGGCTGTGTCCCTGACCGGGAGCATCTCAGCACAGTTGACCAGGCCAGCTGGGAATACGCTGGAGTTGGTGCCGGGTAATGCAGTCCCGAAAGGAAACCTCCTGTTTGAGCTTGTAGGAGGGTGACGTTAGGGTCAGCTTCTGGGGCTAGAGACCGCTCTTCCTCAAACAGGGAAGAAAGAAAGGAGGCAAGGGGGGAAGGGAGAGAAAGAAAAGAAAAGATACAAGAAAAGCCAAGCGGCCACGTAACCGCCGAAGGGTTTGTACATAAAAGGCACTCACAGGTGGGTAGCGTGAGTCAGCAGACCTGCTCCACATGGCGCACAGACTCTGACCCCCGCCCCCCTGCCACCGCCCCGCCATCCCAGCGTGCGCTCTGTCCTCAGAGACACCTGTGGGCTGGTGAACTCACTGGCCTTTAGCCATGACATCTTAGTTGCAGGCCAGAAGAGGTGGGAACAGAGGCAGACAAGATAGGGCCCCTCTGCCGAGCCCAGTCTCTGGAAAGAGCCTTCCAGAAGTCCTACAGGAGTGGTCTCCTTGCTGGGTCTCCCTCCCCTGCCCGTACGCTGCCTATGAGGAGTAGCAGTTTTGTGACCTGCTGTTACCAGGAAGGAAGGGCAGAATGGACATCGGAGTACTCGCCAGGCAGTCCGTGCCGCAGAGTGTGTTAAAGGATGTGGAATGGGCTGATTTGGTCAGGTTTTCTTCTTTAATGAGTGTCTCCTCTGGAAGCCTTCCGGTAGCGATTTTACTAGAAAGCAGGTGGGTTGGAGGCATGGTTTCAAGATAACCCAGGTGGGAGGTGATAAGAAACTTGTGCCTTGTCTCTCTGTCCTTCATGCTTGTGCCCGGCTGGCCGTCTTCTGCTCTTGCCTCCTGGTCCCAGTGCTTCGGGAGTTACCCCGCCACTGCGGTCTGTCTCCTGTCACTGCTGCTCTGCGGGCTCTGCCCCTCCGATACACAGAGCCGGCTCAGATCTCTTCCCTCCAAACCTTGTGCCACCCACTTCTGTGCTTTGCCCTCTGACACTCTTTTTCGAGAGGACAGTGTCCTCCCGTCTGGTTCCTCACCAGCGACCCACTGCTTGCTTCGTTGCAGCCCAGTCACAGTGCTCCGTGTTCCACGGAAACTAGATTTCCCTGGGTCACTGGTGACCCCTCACGCCGTGTGTGTAGCAGCTTCTGGTTTGCCCCGAGCACCGCCCCGTGCATCGCCCTGTGCACGGGGACCTCGCCTTTGCCCTGGCTTCTGCTTTCTCCTCATGGTTCTCTTGGGACTGCCTCTGACAAGCTCGCAGCTACTCGGAGCAGAGACTTGCAAGGCACAGGCGTGCAGGAGACGTTGTGGAAGCAGCTCTCTGGGCTTGATAGGTCTCAGGTGAGCACCTGGACAGTCCTCATGTGGACACATGGTACTTGAACTCGAGTTCTGTGAGCCCCTTCCCTTTGACACCCTTGGACAACCGTGGTGTCCCGTGGTTGCACCCTTGGACAACCGTGAGCCGTGGGTGCGCTTTCACTGGCTGCTTAGATGAAGAGAGCGAGGCTCAGAGACGTGAGCACCTTTCCAGGAGCCCGGGCTACTTGGTCAAGATGGGATATTTGAACCCTCATCTTTGTGATTATAGTGTTCACGTCCTTTACGTTTCCATGGTGGGGAAGACAGTCAGCTTTAATTTGAAAAAGATCAAGCTTGTGTTGATTTGTGTCTCTAGCTATAGGTGAGGGAAAAAAAATAATCTCAGAGAGTATCTAAATCAGGAAGATACTGCCTGTAGGTGTAAAATATAATTTTTATTCAGGTTGATTCCAAATATGATGAAATCGTTGACGTTGTAGTAGGAAGAAAAAAATCCCCAGGGAAACAGTGAAGACTTTCAGAGTTTGCAGTTGATGTAGATTTCACTTAGGGTATTTCCTTTGGAAACTTCATTAACAATAACAGTACCAGAGTTGAGGAGATGGTCCTTTTCTTTAACTTATGACTTGTTTTATATATACTTATATACGTTGTGTATCTTTATATTTAACGTATATATTTATATAACGCATATAAGTATATACATTAAATGGTTATGTATATATATGCACACTTATTGTTATACATTCATATAAGTTACACATGTAAATATATATACACATATCTGTTATATATAAGGACAATATATTTTCCCCCAAACTATCCTGTGTAATATCTGAAAACTTGCTGTTTTTGTTAACCAGCACTGGAAAAGGAATCATTGGGATGGAGTGGAGAGAAAGTAAGAAAAGGTATTAAGGCAGGAGGAAGAGAGTTATTCTTCTAAACTTACAGCCTGGAGAACAAAAGAGCCTCAGGCTAGCATTTCACAGCTTGTGTAAACTATATTTAATTTTTATGTAATACAACGTACCATTCCAAAGCCCACCTCAGGGAACCTCATGTTTTGAAGTGTTACTGGGGAAATCTGCCACCCTGCGCTGAGGTAATGCCACCCTAGTGGTGGTCTGTGATCGTGGAGCACAAGCTTTCTGCATATTTGCTGTTCCCTCAGGGTGGCTGGGGCATTTTGAAGTCAATATAAGCACGAGGAAGCTAACTAAATTTCATTTTAGGAGTTATCTTAAGATGCTTCTGGGAGTCAAATAGAACACCTCTGAATGGATGATGTAGCGAGGAACCCAAATATGGCGCCCGTTCTGTCCAGAAGGTGGGGCAGGTCCAGGGACTCAGGGGACTGCCTTTGCCTGTGTCGGTCCGCGTCCTGCGTCAGTAGCCACGTATAGGCTCTCCTGTGAGTGCTGAGGACACGCTTCCAAATAAGAGAGACCACGTTCCTATTCCTTAGAGAAGCTAAATCCTAACCCTGGGGAAATAGCCTATAAACAAGGAAGCAAGATAAATGAAAAGGTAATTTTCCTTAATTCCACAGGGTAATGAATGAGATTGGTATGGATGGTGATGCTACCCTGGGGTGTCGAGGACAGCACTGACAAGGGGACAGGGGCCTGCAGCCCTTGGGATGCCAGCTTTGTAGAGGGAGGAATGAGTGCCCGGGACAAGCCGGACAGAGTGCCGGGGGCAGACCTAGACTTGCCCTCTGTGGTGTCGTCTGCAGGGGTGAGGGTGGCGGGAAAGGAGCTCTGAGAAAGTCTCGGGTCAGCTTTCTGTAGACCTGTGCATTGCGCCTGGAGTTGAACAGAAAGCCCTTGAAGAGGTTCAGGATCTCATTTATCCTTGAAAAGTCACTCAGTCGACCTGTGGGCAGAGAATGGGCAAGGACCATCACCATTGTGGTTGGAGATGGTGGTGACCTGTGCCAGATGGTGACCATGGGGATGGGGTGATGGGGATGGATTGGGGGACCTGGTGATGAAGCCAGAAGGTGGCTTGCTGTATACTGGCTGGTGAGGGCGTAGGGGAAGAGGGCCCAAGGACGATGTCTAGGTTTGTGCCTTGAGCTGTTGGGTGCATGGTGGTCCGTCTGCTAAGGAAGGTGGGGGCTTGGACAAGAGAGCATGTGAGGGATGTGGGGCAGCGTAGTGCATTCCTTTCTGAACACTTAACATGGAGATATCTTTCAGACATCCACGTGGATGTCACAAATGACCGTGTGGCTGCATATGTTCATCCTGAGTTTACCTGGATGAGGATCTTTAATTCTCAGTATTTCTGAAAGTAATTTTTCCTAACACTCGTACTCTTAGTTTTCTTGAAAAATCTAGCCTGAGTTCATCAAACATTAGCATGTGCACCTTTCTCTTTTGTTCAGTAGCAGTGGAGTGGAATACCGGATTAGCCCTCATGGTGCCTATGGATCTTTTTTTTTTTTTTTTTTTTTTAATGTTTATTTATTTTGGGGACAGAGACAGACACAGCATGAATGGGGGAGGGGCAGAGAGAGAGGGAAACACAGAATCGGAAGCAGCCTCCAGGCTCTGAGCCATCAGTCCAGAGCCTGACGCGGGGCTCGAACTCGCGGACCGCGAGATCGTGACCTGAGCTGAAGTCGGACGCTTAACCGACTGCGCCACCCAGGCGCCCCAGTGCCTATGGATCTTTAAGGCAGCATGTGAATTTAGATCCCTGACCCCCTGACAATATGGATAAAATTGTCTCAGCCGGTTTAGAAACTATTCTCTAGTTGTTTTTAGTTTCTGTTCCTATGGGCCTTGCCATGGGTGTGATCCCGTTTGTTCGTTTCTGGGCTACTTTATGCCTGGATAAATGGAATGGTTTGGGTAGAAAGAAACCTCTTACTCTGTTTTTGTTTTTATTTTGTTTTTATTTATTTATTTTTTTGGTACCCGTTCACACATCTGAACACCAGTTGGGAGAGTTTTAGGATAGAGGTCCTTGAGAACCTCTATCAAAGCTATGCTGTCTAGTGTATTCTATGTGTTGGCATTTCTATCTAGAAATGACCCTTGACTGCAGTAACAGTGTCACCTTCAGAAGGTTTTTGCTTTGTCTTTGTCTTATCAGGAAGATATGTTTCATATTTACATAGAACAAAGAAATAAAGAATACTTCTGGACAAGACAGAGCCACTCAGATATAGTTGATGGTCTTGTACATCAACATAAAACTGACACCATTCTTTCTCACAGGCCAGACTACAGGGTCAGGGTAACAGGGGCGTACGGATAAAAAACACTACTCAACTCTTTTCAGACGTTACGAATACTGAAAATAGGTGCTTAGCTTGCAGGGCTCACAACAAGTTCCCTTTTTACTGTGAGGCACCTTCTGGAGTTGACAGTTGACCAGTGTGACTTTGGCTTTGGCTGGTCTTAGGAATGAACATGGGTTTTTTGCCTTTAAAAACAAAAAACAAGACAACATTTGCTTCAGCTTTTAGATTCCTGACCATAACCCTGCCGGCTTAGGGGTGATGACTCCTGTCGATCTTTTCTTCTTCTTTTGTTAGTGCAGAAAAGACATGAATCACCCCTTCTGTACACTTTGTTAGCCTCGGGGGGCCTCTTCTGGGAGCAGTCTTCAGTCCTTGCCCATTTGCACAGCCTCTGTGGGAGGCAGCTTAGGACTCCTTCTGGCTCACAGTCTCTTTCCTGATCTGGAAACAGCTACCAGAGCAAACCCTGACTGTTCAGAGCTCACCTTCGCAGCCCCGCGTCCCCTGCCTGCATCTGACCTCGTGGTCACGGCGGGACCGGCACACTCACCACCCCCACTTCCTCCCTGTTAAAGGGAAGGCAGTCCCTTCGCTAAGCATTGCCTGGGCCACCCTGTGACGCCGTGTCCCGCGTCAGCCACCTGTTGTAGCAAGATGTGTGGTGGGCTAAACTGGCCCCTGGCTCGTGTGGGTTTTACCCTTTAGACCGAAATGTGCATGACTCATCATAGTTCTGTGATGGTGTGGCAGGGACCATGATACAGTAAAGACAGTGCCCGTGGTGGCGGAATAGGGGACAGGACTGCCGCTCACAAGCATTTGGACGACTTCACTTAGGTCTAGGATTTTATTTGTTCAGGATAAAGGAAATGAATTCCTGGCAGAAGGAAAATTTTGAGTAAACGTGTCTGTATCTCGAACCAAGGGGTAGTGGTGTTTGAGTTTTGGAAAAGAGAGGAAAATGTGTCTGGAAATGGCCTGAGAGACATAGATTTTTAAGCAAGAGGAGGAACTTATGAATTTATTCAACCAATATTCAGTTACTCTGCTGCTCAGCACGGTGCCAGTCCCATTAGGAAATAAAACTGTAGAGTGAGAATGACACAGGCCGCACCGTCAGGAAGCTGACATTCTGGGGAACAGGCGCTGTCGGCACAAAAATAACGACGTACTGGATGGGAGTTCAGATCACATCATGTTAGAGGAGTCTCGTTGCGGCTGAATTACAGCACGGTTTGTGCAAGAGCGGGGAAGGGGAGTTCTGGGCTCAGGCACCGGTGTGGGAAAACCTGGAGCAGGAAATTGGTGCGTGGTAACGTGGGCCTTTCTGGGATCTCAGTGGGACCCAGTAGTGCATTAGAGGTTGTTTCAGAAGTTTGAAATGGAGGGAAGGAAAGAGCGGCTTCAAAACTGGAGGGGATACATCCGTAGTCATGGGCACTTACCAGGAGGCTTTGAGTGTAGAAGTTTACGGACCGACGGCCTCCCGTGCTTCGGCATCTTTTCAGTTGGGACGCCCACCCTGCCTCTCGCCTTCCTTCCGGGGGACGGAACGGTGGCCCCTTATTTGCCAGCTTGAAGCCTCCCTCAGGACTCCCTTCTTTCTGTCCGCATCACACTGGACTCCGCCACCACCTGCTGAGGTCTCGGTGTCGCCAGCGGGTCCTCCGGAGGCGGCTCCGCGGGTCCGTTGCGGGAGGGATCCCCGGTGCCCTGCTGGCCCTGCCCGGCTCACTGCTGCCCGCCTCCGGCTGCCGTGCGAGCTTCCACAGCCTCCCTGAGTGGTGGAAAACGGGCAGAGTTGTAGTGAAGATAAGTGTCCTCTCTCGAGAGTGTACGAGGGCCAGCCCGACCGTGCCAGGCGCTGTGACTTGCGCGGAGCTCGCAGGTGCCTATCTGCGCCCATCGGCTGCGGCCCCTCTTTGCCCTCAGCTCTTTGTCCGGGATCCCAGGGGGCCTCTCTTAAGAACTGTTTATTCCCTCACCTGGACTCCTTTTGGCTGTCACCCAGAATATTTTTCTGTTAGAACCTACAACTGACGAAAGACTTATAAATGCCAACGGCTCCTCGTTCAGGCCACCGTTCTCCATCTAGAATCTCGCCAAGTCTCCCATTCCTGTAGTCCAGAATCCACTTGTATGAGTGAAAAGGACCCAGCCGTGCGAAGTCAGCTTTTTTTCTGACACTGACTCCTGAGCAGCTCACGAACCCATGCACCGTCCTTGTCACGGGTGCTTGTCCCTGTGTGCAGGTGGGAACCGTCTCTTCTACCACCAGGTCACTGAGTTCTTCTGCTTGGAGGGTTCTTGTTTGTACCTGTGTTCCTGGCTTTCACCTTTAGATCAAGACTTGTCACACTCAGCTGACCCCTCTTAGCGTTGTGTCGTTCGTCTTGACGCTCAGCACCTATACGACAGTCTTCCTTACTGCGTACGGTTTTAATAGATGCCCTCGCCCGTCTGATCTGTGTCTCACTCCTGTCTCTTCCAACAGAGCACAGGGCGTGGTAACCGCGTGTATCTGGTCCCCTGACACCGCAGCGATGGCCTTTCTCTCTAGCCCTCCCCCTTTTACTCTCAAGACCCTTGACAGTGGTGCGAGTCGAAAGGTGCTCCTGGCTCCCCCGTCAGAGTCGCTGGAGGCCATCACTGAAAGCAGTGGATGACCCCTGTCTTCCCTGACTGCATCAGGTAGACCTCTCTGCCATGTCTGTTCTTGGCAAGTTTTCCAAGAGTTCTTAAGCAGAGTACAGTTCGAGAACTACTTTCTGCTTCTGGAGATCTGTGCCCTGACGTCTAGTAACAGTTACTGTTTGGCCTTGAAGTCCTGTGACCATTCGCAGCTCGTCACTTAACCATCAAGGGGTCTTCTGTTCCGTAGGCACTTTTCCTGAAGTCGGCCGTGTCCTGCTGTTATTGTCTGACCACATTTGATGAATTCAGCCACACTGGATATTAATCCAAATAGTTAGCAAATACACTCTGTCTAAATTCAGGAACAGCAGCAGTTATTTCTCTGTAGCTGTCTTCCTGTATCTGCTGGGGCATGGCTTCTCCTTCACCCACAGGTGAAGTTTCTGTAACAACTTCCCTGGTTTGTACCATCCTGAGGTAGAAACATGCTACTCCAAAAGATTCTTTGAAAGCAGATTTAGAACCTCCCTTCCAAAGAGAGGATTTTCTAGAGGATAGTGATAGAGCAGTAGACCCCAAAAGGCGTCTTGTTTCCATATATCCTTAACGTGTAATCAGAGGCTAAAGCCTGCAGTTAAATACCTGTGGTGTCTATTCACACATGCGGATCTGGTAAATTGTCAGTAGAGGGAAGTTAGTATATGGACATACGCAGACATTTTACTTTTGAAGCAGGTTTTATCCTTTTCATTGAAGTAAAATAAGCTTTATAGTACAGTTGTCCTTTGAACAATACAGGTTTGAACTGCACAGGTCCACTTACGTGTGGATTATTTTAGTACAGTGCTATTAATGTCTTTTCTTGTCCTTTTGGTATTTTTTTTTTTAATGTTTATTCATTTTTGAGAGAGAGAGAGAGAGAGAGCACGAGCGTTCAGGGGAGGGGCAGAGAGAGAGGGATTGAGGATCCGAAGCAGGCTCTGCGCTGACAGGAGCAAGCCCCGTGGGCCTCATACTCACGAACCACGAGATCATGACCTGAGCTGAAGTCAGACACTCAACCGACTGAGCCACCCAAGCGCCCTCCTTATGATTTTCTTAATAACATTTTCTTACCTTACTTTATTGTAGGAATACAGTATATAAAACAGAAAAGATATGTGGTGGTCAACTGTTTCTGTTATCAGTAAGGCTTCTGGTCAGCAGGAGACTGTTAGTAGTTAGGTTTTTGTGGGATCAGAAGTTACATGCAGATTTTCAACTGTGTGTGGGGAGGGGTTGGTACCCCTAACCCTGGTGTTGTTCAAGGGTAAATTGAGTATTCTTTTTTGGGCTTTACTACCTTTCAAGAGTGTAGATAGCATGGCCATGATATAAACCTACAAGTATATTTTCATTCTAAAGAATGGAAATGTAGAGAGCCTTACATGCAGATTACTTAGATATAGATCATTCAGTGAATCTTAGTTTTTAAAAAAATTCAATATTGGTTCTAGTGCAACTGTAATGCCTGTCAGTGTAGGTAATATACTGATATCTTGCATTTTGCCTGTTATTGTTAAATTAAAGCTATTTAAGTTTGCTATCGATCACTTTTAATACTTCCAAAGGTGTTCCTTGTCAGGATGCTAAGAATAATGTAGGTTGAAAGTTGTTGATTTTTTTAATACTAAAAATTCTAGGGGCACCTGGGGGGCTCAGTCGGTTAAGCGTCCGACTTCGGCACAGGTCATGATCTCATGGTTCGTGGGTTTGAGCCCCATGTCGGGCTCTGCGCTGACAGCTCAGAGCCTGGACCCTGCTTTGGATTCTGTGTCTTCCTGTCTCTCTGCTCCTCCCCCACTCAAGCTCTGTCTCTCTCTCTCAAAAATAAACATTAAAAAAAAAAAAAGCACAGATTAAAAAAAAAGAAATTCTAACATTTATTTTTCTTGAAGGGCATACTGAATTTTTTCTTTGCATTTTATTTTTTCTTTGTGTAACTTTAAATATGATTTCTTAAGGAAACTCATTATTTTCTTTGAAGAAGTATGGCTCAGTATGTGGAAAATACGAAGGAGAGTAAAAATGTTATGTGAAAGGGAACAAGTGTGTTCTTCCAGTCCAGTCATGAAGCTGTTAATTCTACACTTGGGAACATGTCCAGATTTAAAGGCTCAGGTGCACTTTACTAAGATATGTATTATTAAAACCTGCGTATTTGTGCTAGAGTGGAGGGAGTTTTAGAAAGCAGGGCATACCTTACCCTTTTATTGCATTACGTTAGATTTATATTTCTAAACATATTTGTTGTCAAAATCAAACATAAAGCCATCTCCTCACACATGCTTTTTTGCACTAAATAATTAACTAGACACTTTGCCCCTTCTTTGACTGTATGAGGTCCTGAGTAAACTTGTTAAGCATAACATTGCAAGGAAAGATTCTACTGTGCCTTGAGATTTGCCTTAATATTGTACAGTCAATTAAAATGTCGTCCTGCCATTTGTAGAAACTTGATGGTTTCTAAGCTTTTGTTCATTTTAATCTTGTGTGTTTTGATTGTTACATTTTACCTCTCGATATTTGTCATTGTTCTTCAGATCCTTGTTTGACCTTCCAGAGTTTTAAAATTTCATTCAATTTTTCCTCTTTGAATCTTTTATTTAAAAAATCCGCCTCAACATTACAGTTGTATTCAACTATACACTTGATATTTTGTAGGCATCTTTATGTATTCTGGCCTTATTTTTGCTTTCTTGCCCCACAAAATAGCCCCGGTAGAATAGGGACAGCTAACTTTGGTGATGCCCGGGATCACTGCTTTAAATCTTGCTGTTTTGGGTCCGTATTTCCTTTTATTGTCCATGCTGGTTTTTCACCCGTGCTACTTTTTCTTCAGGCGATTACTCTTTTTGACGACTCTCTTTGTATTTGTTGGATTTCTAACCCCATTCTTTCTAAACACTCAAACAGATGCAGTCCTGCCCCTGCTCCCTCTCTTCCCAGGTGCTCCTTAAAATACGTGCCCCCTTTCTCTGCTTCATTCCATCTGCCATCCCAAGGATGTTATTTTGTTTGTGAAGATAGGAGCCTAGGTGGCCCTATTAAAAAATGCCATTTTCCATATCAAGCAGTGATTCCTACAGTTGTCGCCAACGACCTGAGTGGTTTGCGCAGCTCGCATACTGTTGGAATCTGTTCAGGTTCCTCAGCTGGCACTGAGCTTGCCTGCATGTGAAGCTTTGAGTGAGCCTTGCTACTTACCAGACAGTTTGCTTTTATGGCACGGGGATCGTTTTTCTTCCTCCCCCCACCTCACTTTTAACGTTTGCATTCTAACCTGAACAACAATGTTGAAAGTTCTTTCTATGAAGATTTATAGCCTAATTGTTTTCACATTCTTGACCAGAGACTCACTGGTGGGGCGTTTTTTAAATGCATGTGCTTTGTTTGATCTTATTAAAGGTTGCTTTACATTGCTTTGTTCTAGTTATTTTAATTCAAAGTAATTGGCATGGCGCATTAATGTAGATTCTAAGCTTGTGAATAGTTTATTCCACAGTACTTCCAAGATACGGGCGTTTCTTCGTCTGGGAGTCAGGTAAGTACCTGTCGGGTTATTTGTTTGGTTTAAACTGCATTTTTGGTTTCAGACATTTGTCGGATTTTAGAATGTGCATCTTTTCTAAGATACTTTTATCAGTGATTTCACAGCCATCAGTAATCTTTTTTTCCCCTGCTCTTGACTCTCTAGGAGTTGTTAACTGTTTGTAGCTGGTTCACCGTTTCCACATTTCTGTTTCTGGTTTTGTTACAGTCTCTGACAATGTCCTAAGTAAATTCTCTAATGATGGACTTTGGAGGGAAGGTAGACAAAGTTAAAGTTTGTTTTCCTTTTTTTTTTTTTTAAAGCAGCTGTTTTTAATTCTTAAGGAAGCACATAAAAACTTGCAATGAAAATAACCAGGAGAGTTCACTGTGGACTCGATGTATTTGTACTGTTCTGTATCATGCTGATAAATGTAATTCAGGGTTAGTTGTAGACTGGATTCTGTTAACATATTTATATGATAATTTCATCAGGACATATCTGTATTGGCAGGGAAAACAGCTATCGTTGCCCATGCAAAATTGTTAGAATATTTACCATTGGAGCATAGTGTATTCATCCGGGGTCTCCCCAAGAAACAGAGCTAATAGCATATGTATATACTGTTGACCTTCGAACAGCACAGGGTTAGGGGCACTGAACCCCCACACAGTCAAAAATCCTTTGACTCCCCCCAAACTTAACTGTTAGCAACCTACTATTGACCAGAAGCCTTACCGATAACATAAACCATTGATTAACGCATTTTTATGTCTTGTGAATTGTAGACTGTATTCCTACAGTAAAGTGAGCTAAAGACAAGAAATGTTATTAAACAGAACCATAAGGAACAAAAATACATTTACAGTAGTATACTGTATTTATAAAAAAAACTTCGTGTAGAAAGGCACCCATGCACTTCAAACCCACGTTGTTCAAAGGTCTGCTATAGTAATCTTTACTTGAAGTCAACAGAATTTAGATCTTACCACAGCTACAGAATACTTTCACAAAGATACCAAGCTTAGTGGTTGATTGAATGACCTGGGAGAGCCTTGCCAACTTGATGCATAGAACTGACTGTCATCCGTAGGAAAATATATTTCTGGTTATTAAGCAGTGTGGATAGGTACTCCTACTGTAAATATCTAAAAACTCTGTGTGTAGTTATGAGTGTGTATTGAAAGGCACATTTATGAAGCCTTTATCAGAAAGCATGGGATAACTGGGCAGTAAGAAAGGTGGAGGAGATAATGACACGAGTCATGGCAGTGACTGACATGCCCTCGTGGACACCAGGGGCACCCAGGAAACAGAAAACACTCTAGAAGGTATAAATGAGTAAGTAGACATGAGGAAGGGAGGGAGGAGTGTGTTCCTGAACCAACAGATTTTATGAAAATTGAATGTGGGGATGTTTACTACTCAACTGGAGATCACCTACCTACGCATATCACAGGGGGGGATCTGAGATTCCAGACCAGTGTTCTTATTTTACAGCTGCGCAGCAGGAAGTTGAAAATCTAATACTTTGGCTTGACTCTGTTCTTCGCTGTACTTCTTCACATGGCTTTTAGGACACTACACTTTCATGGTCTTTTCTTCTTGTCCCTTAGCTGTCTGTTCCTTATCTGTCTGTTTTGTGGATCCCGTCCCTTCTCTCCAAACTCTAAATGGTGAAGGGGGGTGCAGACCTTGGTCCTTGCCTCTTCTGTATTTGTACTGTTCCTTTGGGGATCCCATCCAGTGTTGTGGCTATAATTAGTAAGCAAGTCACAGGTTTGTTTCTTCAGACCTTGCTCCTGAACTGCATACTTGTATTTTCATCTATTGAATTTGTCTTTTCACTTGCGTGTCTAATAGACATCTCAAATTTAACTTAAGGAAACAGAGTGATTCATCTCACCTCAAGCCCCCCTCCCCATGTGATTCCATTGTAGACTTCTGTATCTTGGTTCGTGAAAACTGCACCCTTCTGTTTATTGTGGGCCGTACGCCATGGCATCATCCTGGACCTCCCTCTCTCACATCCCACATCCTGTCCGTGAAATTCAAAATATATTCAGAATCTGATCACTTCTCATCACTTCCTTCCCCAAATCTTGGCCGAATGTACCATCATCTCATGTCTGAATTGCCCTAAGATCTCTCTGATTCCTTCCTCCCTCATGCATTTGTTCGCATGCAAACACATTCTTGCTAAAAGTCAGGGCACACCATTCCTTTGCACAGCACCCTATCCTGGTGCCTAATTTCAATCAGACTTCTGTTGTTACCTCTGAGGTCCGACCTCTGGCCACTGTTACTGTCTTGCATTCTGGCCCTGTGTACTGGTCTCGTTACCAGTACAAGGCATTACCCGCCCCCGCCCCCACGCCTCTGTGCTTTTGTACTGTCTGGATCTTTCTCACCACATGTCTTGTGTTTCAGTATGTTGGGGCCAGCTCTTACTAGACAGATAGTGAAATTTTAATGAATTTTGTGAACTGGTTGGCATCATTTTGGGAGTTTGAAATAATAATTGTATAAAAGTATAATTTATGTATTTATTTTTCCTATTTCTTGTCTCTGTGTCCACCCAAGTGCCTATAATAGTGCCTGAGTTATAGAAGTCCCTCAATGTGTAAATGAATTGAAAGGTCAGGGCTAATGATGGTAATTTTAGAATCATTTCAATGCTTTATACTAGATACTAAAAAAGAAAGGAAGATTATTTTCTAAGCAGCGTTGATGTATTTGGGCCAATGTGCATAGATTTTGGGGAAATTTGCTGATGAAACTCATTAAAAAAGAGGTGTAGGCATTCTTCCTGGCTACTTGCAGATTCAAGTACCCAGCATGTCACTTAAAAATATCAGGTTCAATGGAAGCTGAGTTCTTCATACTATCTCATGAGTAAGTTTGTACCCTGTTGCTGTGGTTATCGTTCTATAATTGTGAACATCGTTTTTCTTTCTTCTTCTTTTTTTTTTTTTTTTTAATGTTTATCTTGAGAGAGTGAGTGAGTGAGTAGGGAGGGGCAGAGAAAGAGAGAATCCTAAACAGGCTCCACACTCTGCATGGAGTCTGATATGGGGCTTGATCCCACGGCTCTGGGATCATGACCTGAGCCAAAATCAAGAGTCAGGTGTTTCACTGACTGAGCCACCCAGGAGCTGCATGAACATTGTTTTTCTAACCATGAAAATTTAGCCTCTGGATTATAGGTTTTTATTACATGTCTGGGAAAAATTCATAATTTTTATTCTCTATAGCCTGATGTTTTAGGAATTAGAGTTCTTTAATCTTTGTGTCGTTTCATTCAGACATTGATGCATTTAATATTTTTTGAAAAAGTTGGTTGGTAAAGGTATTTCTTCTCTATATTGTATACTAAATTGTCAGCTCTTTGAAATCTTAGATTATTTTATTCATTGTTGAATTGCCTGTGCCACCTAGCAAATGTGTTGGAAATGACAGGTGTCTAATACAGGTATCGTGAATCTAATTCAGTAACCAATTTCATTTTCTCTGTATTGGCCCATAAATTTACAGCCTCTTCAAAACTCCATTAGAACATTGTTACATGTGCTTTTTCATATTTGAAATACATTGTTTTGTATTTGTTTATATAAAAAAGTACTATGTCCAGCATTTTAAAATTCTCATTTACTGATGCATTTAAATCTCTCTCATAATGATTTGTGACATTTAATGCAGCAGTGATATTGTCTATTTTGGTGCTTCCAGCAGTTTTTCCTTCTAGACCTGTATTTTTCCTCTTCGTACCATGTGGATATCTCTTGAAAAACAGTGACTTTCTTTAAACCCCTCAAGATTTTTCTAGTGAATTTTTTTAGTGTGACTTATTTCCATTTACTTTGACCTGGTAAATGCACTATTTCAGTAACTCTCTGCTTCTCTCACATAAATTGTTCTTTGTATTCATTAGGACAATCCCATCCTGACTCTTCATGGGTCCTCAGATACAAAAGTGCTTCCCCCTGTCTGTCCATGGAGCTGAGACATGGTGGGTGATGCTTAAAAAATCACCTGTTGATGAGTGACTATGTCAGGCTTGTGTGTTTTATAATATTTTTGTTGTTGTAGTAATTGAATTATCACTTTTTTGAGCACTTGCTGCTTCATCCTTGGTAGAAATTAACCCTCAGTTGGAGTAAACCAAAGAGTTACATAAATGAAAAATACAAACTCGAAACTGTCTTTCAGTCAACTTTATCAGGTCAAGCTTACATGGGGTTCAGAATGAAAACTGTGTAGTTTTCACTTCAACACAAACTTGATTCTCTTAATTTCCAACAGAGACAAGAAAATGAGCAAAGGTACACCGTACCCATCCACCATTACTTGTTACTTGTTTAAAAGTAATGACTCGCGGTGTTTTACAGACCACAGCAGCCCAGAGGAGGAGTTCTGTTGTTCACGGTGTTCATATGCCCTTAGCTACGGAATCTGATTTCTTTTAATACTGTGCTTTATTCAGTCTCTAAAACCTTAGATCTACAGTGGAGCGGATGAGGTTATGCTCAAAGAATCCCAAAATCTTTCTTAGATGTTGTTGTTGTTGTTGTTTTCTTTTCCACTGCCTAGGTCTGTGCTAGAACAGTTTAATAGTGCAGACCTCACCTTACAGGGTGACAGCAGCTCCTCGAAGGGGTGTGCCTCGTTTTCCCATTTGCGTTCATGCACAGTCCCAGACTAGTGAATGCCTGGCAACGATGCTAATGTCGTCTTCTGTGAGAGATGCCATTTAGCTTACATGTTAAATATCGTTCGGGAACAGATCTGTAAGGTCTTAAATATGCAGGTAGAAGTGTCAAATTTCAGGAAAATTAACTTAAACCGGGACCCTCTTCAGGACCTTCTCCTCCCAAGCGCGGGTCCAAAGAGCTTTTGTGATCTGACCTGTTTCCCGGTCAGTCTTCCCTCTGACTCCTTTGGTCCCCTCCCCGTTTGCCGCAGCCACACCCTTGGTTTCTTCTACCTCCCTGACCCTGCCTTGCTTTCGCCTCCCTTCTCGCAGGACTAACCCGGGCCCATCTTCCAGGTGTGCTTCTCAGAAGCCTTCCCCGACTTTCCACAGGTGGACGCAGTGTCCCCTCTCCACATGCAGAGTGCTCCCGTGTGAGAGCGTCACCCTCTGCTGGAGGATGTCGTTTCTCACTGGACCCTGGGCTCTTTAGGCCACAGATGGTTTCTTGTTCCTCTCCATGTAACATGTGTTCGTATCATTAACACAGACAAATATTTATGAGAAGTGACCAAATTCGTTTGGATGGTACGTTTAATATTCATCTATATGCTTATCTTACGGTGGCTTTTGGAGTTGTATGTTCACTTACTGCTTACAGTCGGCACATGCTTCAAAAAGACGCACGCACGTTATATATGTGTTATGTAACGGTAGTACATCTTACGAGAAGTACTGAAGACAAAATCTGATAGTTTTTCAAAAATTTCCAATTTATTCAAACGTTATGTCTTTAAAACTACAGATATAGAACCCTATGTTTACAACTGTCAGAATGGGAAAGTTTGAGAAAAAAAACTAAGATCCTCATTCGGAAGGAATCTGAAAGGGCCCAGAATGTGTACCCAGAGGCAATTCTGAAAGTTAGCCAGTAAAAGATGTTCAGAGTTCAACTAACCCTTGATGGTCTGCCCTAAATAAATCGAAGGGAGATGTGGCTAAGAAGCAGCTAAGGGCATGTAGTCTCACAACTAATGATTGAAAAGCGAGTTCTGAAAGTGAAATACCAGAAGGAAGAACAGCCAAGTGATCCTGATTGATGATTCCGGAGTAAAGCATGTGGCTCAGGCCATCTGTGACCCACATAAAGAGAACAGGACGCTGTACTGCCTTCAGGGGGCCAGGCTCAGAAGGCGACAAGAAGGGCAAAAGAGATCCCTGAGAGGGGAGAAATGTTACTAACTTTTAGTCAACCTTAAATCTCTTCCTTGTAACTTAAAGTTTCTAGTAACTGAAAAGAATTCAAGAGCCTTAAAAGGATGGTGATGCTCAGCTCTGCTCCCAGTGTTCACGCTGTCGTCAATGTGTATGGAACCAATCAGCCGTGTTCGTTTATTTTCCAGATAGTCTACGAGGAGATGCGTTTTACTTACTCAAAACCAGGAGTAAGGAGAGAGCAAGAACTAGTTCCTTCAGTTTTTTGATTTGGAAAACGACTATAAAAATCATGGTTTTCATTATACAATAGGGGGATAGCTTCCCTTTTTTTTGGTTCATTATAGTAAGGATTATTGATAGAGTGAGTCATATGAAACGAAGAATACTTTGTATTTTCCCTTAATTCCTTTTATTTCTTAATTGTTTCCTTTTGTTTGTTTTTTGCTGACATTCAAAAAAATGAGAAAATCATTAGAAGTTTATTGTATTTCTAAGTCTTTTCAACAACAAAAGGAAATCATGGTATTATAATGAGAAGTTTAAGTGAATCTTAAACTATTTGAAGAAAGTTCTAAAATATTACATTGACGTTCTACAAGAAGGACTAAACCAAACAGTCTGACTTAATTCAGTTCTTGAATTGAGAACCGTTTTACAAGTATATTAGAAAAATAAGTAATATCAGAATATAAGTAAATTCATTTATAAGTGAGGAAAGAAGTAAAATTAATGAAATTAATTTTAGAGTAAGTTGTACTACCAAGGTGATGTTTAAAATTGGTTTCTAAACAGGAGAACAAACCCACACACTTGGAAATGAGGTCCCAGACTGGAGGAACTACTAAATGTAGCCGCCCAAAATCTAAGTAAAATAATTCCTTGAAAATTTGAGTAAATACATATCAGCGTGATGGTCTTGTGTGTAATTTATGGTGTTTAGGAAATTATCTAATGAACTTCATGAATCCCTAAAACTTATTTTTGAGAGGTACTAGTGAGTCAGGAGGAAAAGTGAATGTTTAAAAAAGTCCTATTACCATCTTATAAATTGGAGGAAAATGTGTGAGTATTTCCAAAGAATCTGGATCTTCAGTAATTTTATATATAGTAATAACCTAACACCATAAAGTAGCCCCCATTTAGGTGGAATGTTGGTAGGTGTGGCGGTAACAAATCCTTCTTTACAATGTTCGAGTGTATGTAGCGGTTAAACCTTTCTAGAAGGCATCAAAATTTTCCTTTAAATATTGAACACCTCTAGAAAATATGCAAATGACTTTGTTTTTGGAAGTAGTTTCCATGAAGTTTTTCAGTTTGTAATATCAGACTTTTCGAATAATCTTCTCGGATGCTTTACTGGGAGAGGTATGGGGTTCATAGAAATCAAATTACATTTATACTTAATTTTCTATATTCTTTCATTGGAAAAAGTAAACGATGTAGCCCCAAACAGAAAAATGATGGTTTGCATCACAATCCTTTAGCGTAACCATTGAGGAATGAGATTTTGCAGGAGATATCCATACATGGATACTTACCTACTTATGTATATGGCAAGACTCACCAGAAATCACAATTCCGGAATTGTTGGTAGTTACGTGACACTTCTCTGCTGTCATCCTCTATGTCTGTGTGTTTTTCTCTTCGGGCTTTGGTTGAAAAATACCTGGCCTCACATCCTTTGCTCTAAGACCTTTTCCTGCTTCAAAAGTATAATCTTTGAATTCTTTTTTTTTTTTTTTAAGTTAATTTATTTTGAGAGAAACCGAGACAGGGTTAGTGGGGGAGGAGCACCGAGAGAGATTGAGAGAGAGAGAGAGAGATTGAGAGAGAGAGAGAGAGAGAGAGAGAGAGAGAGAGGGAGAGGATATCCCAAGCAGGCTCCACACTGCCAGCACAGAGCCCGGTACTTGGCTCAGACCCACAAACAATAAGATCATGACCTGAGCTGAAACCCAGAGTCGGATGCCTCACCGACTGAGCCACCCAGGTGCCCCAACTCCTTGAATTCTTAACTTCAGTTCAGAAACCCTGAGCTTAGAACTCACAAGTCTCCAGGTTTCCATGATTTTCACCAAGAATGGAAAATCCTGTTGGTTTGCCTCCCCCCCCCCCAAGACTTTTTTTTTTAATCATCCTTTCTGTCTTGACAAAAATGAGGAAGAAACTGCCAGTGGAAATGCAGCTGGAAGCAACTCCTCCTGAAGCCTCCCCTTGTACTTCTAACAGAGCTTTGTCATGTGGTTAATGAAGGGGAAAGTTGACAACATGTATTGTGTGTGCCTGCTGTCAGCAAATTGCATTGTGTGACCATATTTTTTTTCCAGTCATTGAAAGGATTCTCCCAGTGTGATGCCTCTTAATTTAAAGAAAAAAAAAGGGGGGGGGGGTTCTATTTTAAAATTATCATCTTTATTTTATGACATTTACTAAATGCAGGAAAAGATAAGGAAGCCATATTGCTCCTCAGAAAAACCTGTTTTTATCCTTCTTTCAGACTGGCAATCTTTTGTTTCTTGTTATTTCTCCCTTTCCTTAGGGCTTTGGGCTTTTTTGTATGTTTGTGCTGATTTTTTTGTTGTTGTTTTGTTTTTGTTAACTAGACTTTTGAGGAAGAAACTCTTCAGTTTACAGGTGCTATATCTTTTTATAGTCATACATCCATTAATTTGTAGAAATTTGTAGAAATTTGCTTCAAAATGTGTATATGTTAGAGTTTTACAGTCCTGAATTCATAGGGGATTTTTTCACCAATGAAAGTCGTTTTGTGAACTTACCTGTTTTCTTGAAACATGTCTGAAAAAAAAAATACATACGCTTATATATGTACAGAAAAAGTCTAAAAGGCTATAGACACCAAACTGTAAATAATGATCACCTCTGAAGACTGGGATGACTCTAAGGAGAAAGGAGATGACTTTTTACTTGATACACTTTTGTATTGCTTGAATTTTTCACATTAAGTATATATCAGATTTTTATAAAAAAAATAAAGCACACAATTTTAAAAAATGAAAAAAAAAAAAAAAAAGAAACATGTCTGAAGACCAGGAAGAAAACTTAATAGTGATCTGAATTGCAAAATAGGGAAAAGAGCTGACCAGTGCATTGTCATGGTGCATAATGACATTTTCAAGTTCAAAAGAAGTTTATTACTTATTGGAAGTAAAGACAGCACAGTCATTTATAGGCTTAATTAGACAGTTTTGAAATTCTTTGAAGAAAATTAAAACAACAAAACTTAGAAGGTTTTAGGAGAGGGGCGCCTAGGTGGCTCAGTCAGTTAAGTATCCGACTCTTGATTTTGGCTCAGGCCATGATCTCATGGTTTTGTGGGTTCGAGGCCCTGCGTCCAGGTCTGCACTGACATCACGGGTCCTGCTTGGGATTCTCTCTCTCTCTCTTTGCCCCTTCTGCTCTCTCTCTTGCGCGCACGCTGTCTCTCTCTTTCCCAAAATACATAAATAAACTTCAAAAAAGAGAAAGTTTTAGAGGAAGTTGTAAAAGAATAAAGCCTGAGCTGCAAGAAAGAAAAGTCCTGTATCTGAGGTCACTAACAAAGGAAACAAGTAAGTGCAGGAAAGCTGGAAGCTTCTAGGTTGGTTGTGGCCAGAGAGTTTGGACAAGACAGCAGGATGCCTCTCTTATTTTGTAGGGAAGTGTCATTCGTGATCGTCATTTGTCCATGGGTTTTAAATTGGTTTTGGTGGCACCAGTGTTTGCCATTTCCTCTGGGCTGTGTGGATTAGTACACCCCTCACCTCTGTGGCCAGTAGCTCGTATTTGCAGTGCTGTTGGTTGGTTTTGGTAACATGAATGTTGTGGATAAAACAGGGAAGGTTCTTTCTCTGTGGAAAACAAGGAATCTACCTGCAGCTTTGTTTAGATGGTGTGTGTGAGCACGAGATACTTCAGGACAGGAAATGTGTGGTGCCCGCTCTCATTACCAGTAGCTCAAATTCAGCTGCTTAATCAGTGGTTTTAATGAACATTGTATTCTCTGCTTCAGGTTTTATAGAAGCTAGAACATCAGTAAATGTAACAAAGTAAAGAACTGTAAATTTGGTAATATAGAGCTGACCTCTTGACAATGTAGGGATTAGGGGTGATGATACCCCCTACCCTGGCACAGTTGAAAATCCATGTATAATTTTTGGCTCCTCAAAAACTTAACTGGTTATTAGTAGTTCACTGTTGACCAGAACCTTAACCAACCTTACCAGTGACATAATCAGGTAACATAGATTTTGTATGTTACATGTATCATACAGTGTATTCTTACAAGAAAGTGAGCTGGAGAAAAGAAAATGTTATTAAGAAAATCATAGGGAAGAGAAAAGACATTTACGGTACTACACTGTGTGTGTGTGTGTGTGTGTGTGTGTGTGTGTGTGTGTGTGTACATACATATATATACAACCTGCCTGTAAGTGGACCCATGCTGTTCAAACACGTGTTGTTCAAGGGGCAACTGTACTGTATATTTTTATGCTGTGTATCTCCACCTCATTAGACTGTGATGATTAGAAAGACATCAGCAAAAGTAGTCTAGAAGGCTAATACCTCTTTTTTCTGTCTCTTACTCCTAAAATTGCATACTCTGCATAGAGGAGTGTGTCCCCTGTCCACTGCATTAAGGTGGAAGGATCTCGGATTGCAATTTAGAAGACCTGTTTCCATTCTTGCTCCTTCCGCGCTGGGCCACCTCTCCTGACTACACGGACCTTTGTTCTGTTACGTATGCTTGAATGTTGGATGGTCTTCACAGACTCACACAGTGTAGTCTCGTTTAAAAACTCTGCGTTATCTGCTGCTGTGCATCAAGTGGCACAACACAGGCTTGCCTGCAGTCACTTAGGGCTTTGTGTGGGTTCCTGTGGTGACACTTGTTGTGTGACTTTGGGCAGGTGACTTTGTGTTTCTGCTCGCGGTGTTCAGCTCTGAGTGTCCACCTTATAAGGGCATGTAGGGAGTAAATGAGACCTTATGTGGGAAGTTTCTGAGAGTGTCTACATGAGAGAAGGCATGTATGTTCCTGGGCAGGGTGGTGGGAATAGGGAGGTGGTCCCAAGTTGTCCTTGGGGGGTGGGGCGTTTGGAAGAGTTGGATTTGTTCATTAAGATTTTCCCTCTGCAGGGGTGCCTGGGTGGCTCAGTCAGTTAAGTGTCAGACTTCGGCTTAGGTCATGATCTCACAGTTTGTGACTTTGAGCCCCACGTCAGGCTCTGCTGACAGCTCAGAGCCTGGAGCCTGCTTTGAGTTCTGTATCTCCCTATCTGTCTGCCCCTTACCCACCCCCCCCCCCACCAATAAACATTAAAAAAATTAAAAAAAAAAAAAAGAGAGTTTCCCTTTGCAGCAATAAGCAAAGCAAAACAATAGAGGTGCCATGGGCCCCAGGACCCCCCCACCTCCAAAGTCTCTAGCACATCCCTAAATGCCACTGGGCACCTTCTCAGGCAGCAGACATCCCAACTAGGTGGCCCCGAGCAAGCAGGTGTGGAGGTGGCCTGCAGTCTTTGCAAGTGCAGCCTGTGCTCCTGGGGAAACCAGTGCTGATTTCCAAAAAGAAATCACACTGTTAGACCCAGTGTGTTCACGAGCCGTGAAACAGCGAAGAGTGTGTTATATGTATGGCATCAGGTGTCCCTTCAGTGAACATGAGATAAGCCAACAGTTAAAACATTTCATTTTTACTGTTCTGGGCATATTTTATTAATGAATAAGTAACTTTTCTTCCTAAAGAGGCTCATCATTAAAGAAGGAAACCTTTTGGGCATCAACTGTTATGTTAAAATTCAAGGAAAAAAATAGCCACACTCATAAAAATATAATTGAAACTATAGAATAGATATTAGGTGAAATGGTACATTGTTTCTTTGATAGAGTCTATTTTGTTGAAGTAAAAGGACTTTTTAGTGAGTTTTTTTTTAAAGTGAACACCACAGATATGTAGCACTTTTGTCTCTTAAAGGTGCAAATCTATCTTATTCGTACTTTTTAAATGTTTAAGTCAAAACTTACCAAGAGATTTTATAAATACTGCTTATCTTTCAAGGATAGATCTCATTGTTACCCAGCCCCCTTCTTCTTTGATTTGTTTCTTTCAGGACTCTTCAGCTTGGTTACATCTGACACCCTATTGTGTAACTCTTCAGTTGATGTTCAAGATACCATTCATACTTCTGTCTGTGTTCCGGCCAGAGGGTTCACTCTCCCCCTCCTCCCTTGCCCCACAAGGCGGTGTTCCAGGGCCTGTACCCCACTCGAGGGTTGATGAACCTAATACCTGAGTCTAACATATGAAATCTTTGAAAATTTTGGCTTTGTTAAATGTATAAGTATGGGGGCACCCGAGTGGCTCAGTCAGTTGTCTCCGACTTCAGCTCAGGTCATGGTCTCAGGGTTCATGAGTTCGAGCCCCGCATCGGGCTCTGTGCTGACAGCTCGGAGCCTGGAGCCTGCTTCGGATTCTGTGTCTCCCTCTCTGTCTGTTCCTCCCCTGCTCGCACTCTGTCTCTCTCTCTCAAAATAAATGAACATAAAAAAATTTTTACTATAGAAATATGCCTGGGCCTAAAACTTTATTATTCATACTTTCTTTATTGACTTCTGTCCAAATAAAGGGTGATGCCTTCAGTTCCATGAGGTGTCTACTCCTGTGTTGTTCTGTGAGAACCACCTTCCCTGAGCACGCAGCCTAGCAATAAACACTACTGCCATCCCGTTCCCCTACCCTGCTCAGTTTTCTTCGGGGAACTTCCCACCTTTTGGCATTTTATGTATTTACTCACTGATTCTCTCTTCCACCCACTGAGACAAAAACCTGTGGCCGAGAGCAGCCACGTGGTGGATTTTGTCCACTGCTGTTTTCAGTGCCTGCACCGGAGTGTCTGAAACCATACGTTTCGTTAGGCTGTCAGTAAAGGTTTCTTGAGTAAGTTAGTGATTCGAATCCAGACGACTTCTGGGTAATAATTTAGAGGGCAGCGAAGACCGTTCCCACGATAAGGGTTCCATGTGTCTGTCTGCCACTGCTTACGTGTTCTTTGCTTCGCATGAAAAACTAGGTACCTCCAAGACGATAGATTTCGAAGAGAAAGTAACATTTAGTAGATGTTTATAATTATTCTTATAAACCCAATTTAACATCGCAGTCATCTCTTAACAGAACTTCTCATGCAAATGGTGTTTCTTCTCAGGTGTAGATTGTGCACCTGCCCCTGGGAAGCGTGCCCACTGCCCGCAAGGATGACCCGTGAGGCCCTGGTGCCATCATCACACCATGGGGCTCTTTCTTTCACGACCGAGAGTCTGACAATTAGAGATCTGCCCTGAATGGCCACCTACTTATATATTATGCTTATTATACATACGAAATTGAAACATTTCACGTCATCCTAGAAAATTTAGGAGTAAGGCCCACCTGAGTGTGACCCGAACACAAGGGCACGGGGCTTTGCGCGAGGTGTGGTGCATGGCAATTGGTCCCGGTGACCAAGATTAATGAAGCTCAGATGGGTTTTAATTAGCGCAGCTGCAGTCATCAATTATCGACTGAACACAAATATTGTTATATTTGGGAAATTCTTGATTTATTTTATTCCACTGGCCAGCAGATTTAGATGAATGAGTTCTCATCATAAACATTCTGAGAAAAATCGCCAGAGGCCACAGTTTATTATTTAGGACACAATCAGCAAGAGTGAACAATACAGAACAAAACGTTGTGAAGTGCTCTCAGCATTAATTTGGAAATTTTGCTGAAATGTTTGGCTTGTACAGGTTGTCAAAAACATTAGGCCATCTTGAACAAAATTTAGAGCAGTCTATCAAGAAGGGACAGAAGATGATCCGTAACAGATGTCGGTGCGTGCGCACTTCAGACCCGTGCCGGCCACATCGCGGTGCCTGCAGAACATGGTCACTGCCTGTCATATGTGCAGCACACGCTTTTAGCAAAAGGGTGGATTCGGACCTACAGTGTTAGAGAATAGGAAATGGCACTTTCTTAGCATTAGAACAATCTCTGTGTTCATCTGTATACCTAATTATGGTCACACACACACGCTTGTTCTGCATTTTATTTTTGTTTTAGAATAAATTTTGAAATTTTTAGCCTCGAATTAAACAAGTATAAGAGAGCATATATAATTTTTGAGGGAAGGGAATACATAATTGTATAGTTGTTTTTTTTTTCTGTTCACAGCTAAATATTGCAAAATAAGATAATTTTAACATGTCTAGGTTAAATCTAGACTAACATCTGGAATTATTAATAAGATGAATATTTTACAATTCATGTAAATTTTGTATTTTGAATATAGTAGTATTATTTCTGAATAATTTCGTTCTCCATTTGTAATTTAATCCCCTGAACTCTATAATTTAGTGGGATTGCTTAATACAGAGTTTCTGAAATAATTGGTAAACATCTTAAATTCAGAATAGGAGAGAAAGAAGTGAACTTGGCTTACACGCTTGTCTAAATTATAGGGTATAAGGTAGTAGCCAAGATATCCATTCTGAAGAATGGGTTATAAATCATAACCAATGCCTTATAAAAAATCAATTGCAAATAATTTTTTGAAGGTCTTGTGGCATTGCATTTGGTTTATGTGATGATAGGAGTATGTCACATGTGAAATACATTCATTAAAATGTCCTAGTCTTGCGTTATGTATAAGATTTCTGTTTCTTATATACAAATTTCATGGTCAACTTTAATTGGTCAAAATTTTTAACATCAGAATGTAATCCCAATTGTGATTCTCTAAGGGAAAAATAAGGTGGGATTAGTTTCCAAGTGCAGATAGTGAGTGTCGACTGGTATTTGTTCTTGTCGACGAGGCCCATTTTTGTCCTTAGAAGGGAAAAGAGAATGTGTCAAAAGCTTTCACATGTCTTATCCACTAGATTGGAAGGACTTATCATATCTGAATTGTCAGAGAGTTTGCAATTAATGCCCCCAGCTCACTAGCTATTGTCTATGGCAATTCATAAATACTCTGATTTCTGAGCATACTTTTATGGCTTTCATGTTTTGTAGAGTAAATCATAGAAAGCTTTCTGTTTTCCAATTAACAGATGGAGGAGCTTTTGTTCATTGAACCAAGGGGCTTAGAAGGAGATTTTATTTCGTATGCATTTGGTTACGTGATTCTTCTACTTTTCCATTAGATCCTGCACCTCTCCACTCATTGGTCCACGTGACCAGAGAGGTCTCGAGACACAGGCCAGAATCGTCTCCTTTGCATAATTAGACCTTTTCAGTAGATTTTTAAATTTTAATTTTTTCATAAGTTTTAAAGAACCTAATGGGCCTCTGATCTTAACATTAAACATTAAGTATAAACTTCAAGAGCACTTCCTGTTCTTTCTAGTCCCCCAAACCATTTATCCTTTTACTTACCATCACATGTTGTCATTGTTGGCTTACTTGTCCATGCTGCTGTTAGACTTCCTGTTTATTCATCCATCCATCCATCCATCCATCCATCCATCCATCCACCTATCCACCCAACCACCTACCCACCTACCTACTGACCTATCTAAAAATTAAAGATGTAAACCTTCCAAGTTTTATGAACAGGAAGAAGGAAAGTGTGGCTAATACATGGTAAGCAAGAAATTAGTGTAAGTTGGAGACGTGATCAGGGCCTACATTATCTCAGTTCGCAGAGATTGTGGTAAGGAGTTTAGATATCATGGGGAAGCCACTGGATAATTTCACATGGCTTCCTGGCAGAATTTATTCATTATTTAATTTCCAGACCTCTTCATATTACCTGTCATTTATTTGATGGTCTATAAATGTTTGGTGGATGAGTGAGTGAGCCCAGCCCACCTCAGTCTGTCTGGCTTCTTTACTGGATCAACTTGAATGGTTTAATGTCTTAAACCAGAATTGTCCGCCTCCTGGGATAAAGGGTCCAGCAGGCTGTGTTTTATGACTGAAAGAGTCCTACATGAAGGGGCAAAAGAACGGGGTACTGCTACGATCTAGCAGTTTAAGGATATGAAACTCCTCAAGTTTGTTTTGTCAATATTAAAATAAGTGTGTTGGATTAAATAATTTTTAAGATTATCAGGTATTCTAATTTTTTTAAATGTTTGTTTATTTTTGAGAGAGAGAGAGAGAGAGAGAGAGAGAGAGAGAGACAGAGACAGACAGAACAGGGGAGGGGGGAGGGGCAGAGAGGATGGGAGACACAGAATCTGACACCGGCTCCAGGCTCCGAGCTGTCAGCACAGAGCCCGACGCGGGGCTCGAACTCATGAGCCATGAGATCATGACCTGAGCTGAAGTCGGACGCCCAACCGACTGAGCCACCCAGGTGCCCCTAAAATTTTTGATTATAGTGTTTCCTTTGAGAAATGTCTCTACTAATTAGCATATGATGAGCTACTTATATAGAGATAAATGATTTCTTTACAATATTCATATTTTTGCTGTAATAAGTATTGATGATTATACAAGACACACTATTTTTCATCGTTGTGGTTTTGAAAATACCACATTCCCTTATGAGGCCATGTGCCATTTCTGAGCTTTAGTTATTATGAAATAGTAATATATTAATTCATCCATGAAATTTTTGAGAAATAATCTCTCCTCTATTAAAAATTTTTATTCAGATAAAAAAAAAAAGAAGGGCGGTGCTTTGGTGGCTCATTCGGTTGAGCGTTCGACTCTTGATTTCAGCTCAGGTCATGATTCCAGGGTTGTGGGATTGAGCCCCACATGGGGCTCCATGCTGAATGTGGAGCCTGCTTCAGACTGTCTCTCTCTGTGCCCCTCTCTCTCTAAAGGGAAAAGAAAAAAAGAAAAAGAAATTATTCAGATTTTGTTATATTTTCCTCAATTGATTTTAGTCTTTTTCTGATAGTATATATGCACAGAACTATGTATGTGTGTATGTACACACACATACCATTATTCTTGATACTATATGTATTTCATATACACATACTCTCTCTATATATGTAGTATGTATATATATTGTTTGTATATTCTATTGCATATATATGTGCAATATATACTGTATTGTATATTATTGTATATATGTTTGTATTGCATATATATACAATATATATATTTGTGTCTCTGTTGCATATATTTTTATATATGCATATATATGTGTATGTGTATGTATATATATTCTGTATAGTATC
>NC_058379.1:90235058-90252558 GCF_018350175.1 Felis catus
TTATTTGTATGAGAACCTCATGCTTGTGTTTGTGTGTGTGTGTGTGTGTGAATTACATAATTATTAAAGTTTCTCCTAGGATAATTTGGTTTTTAAAAAAAATTTTATTGTTTATTATTTTTGAGAGAGAGAGAGAGACTGAGAGCAAGCAGGGAAGGGGAAGAGAGAGAGAGAGAGAGAGAGAGAGAGAGAGAGAGAGAGAGACAGAATCCGAAGCAGGCTCCAGGCTCTGAGTGCTCAGACAGAGCCGGATGCAGGGCTTGAACTCACAGACAGCGAGATCATGACCTGGGCTGTAGTTGGCTGCCCAACCAACTGAGCCACCCAGGCGCCCCTCTCCCAGGATAGTTTGTAACTGAGCTTCTAGTAAACTGCAGAATTTTGGTTGTGGTGGTATTATTATTATTATTTAGCATACAAAAATACAGAATCCTTGAGTTTTAGCAAGTTCGTGAAATCCACACAGACACAATTTAATCATGAACTGTTTTTGACTACCATTTCTGCTGCTGCCAAAGTAGATTTTAAGCCACATTTTCAGATGCATCAACATTTCACTGGCGTGTTGATTCTATAAATTTTGTTTTGGATGTCGTGCTGGGGACAGGAAAGATATTAATTAGTGGTAGATAAGTTTTTAAACATTGTGTTCAGCTCAGTGCAGTCATTTTATATGACTGTGATGAATCATTGATGTTTTATTTCACTGATGGAATGATATAAAAATATTCATTAAAAAAGAGCAGCTGTAAAATAGCAATATGTAAATGTGCTGTGTGATTTTGCATACTATTTAGTTTTATAAATAAAAGTATTAGCTTTAAAGAAAGCATCATATACTTGTGAGTTTTTCCAAAGATAATGTTACATAGACACTCATGCATGTAAGTATGTTAAAATGATTCACCCTTCAATCAATATATGCCTTAGGAGCAGTCATCAGAAGTAGTTTTAAAGTTGCCTTTTTCCCATCCATTGTGTCCACCACATTTCATATGGCCCAGAATCAGGCAGTGAGGAAACCTGATTGGACCTCCAGGAAGTGCTCTGATGTTAATCAGCCTGGTGTGCAAGACAGAAACGCTGATAGTCCGAAATTGCACTTTAAACTAAGACAGACTGTCAGTCTTTAGGAATGTTGGGGAATGGCCTATTTATGTAATCAGATACTAACCCTGGGAGGAAGCTGTCAGGCACATTCTTGTTGTGTAAGCAGCAGGCAAACTGTGCTTTATCTGACAGACAGTGTGTAAATCTGTCCATGCAAAAATCCAAATGTTTAGTTTGCTCCTAGTCACTGTAATAATCTGCTTATTTTCGTCTGCTAGAGCAATGACATCACTTAGCAGAATGTGCTGCAGACGTAGGGCCCAGATAAGGCTGTGTTAGTGTCAGTCATTCATTCCGTGATTGGCAAGAAGAGAAATAGGAATTTACTAGAGGTTTGCTTTCAGCTAAAAGAATAGACAGCACGTTCTGGACAGGAATAACTATTTAGCGTGGCTATTTTACATCTTGGGAAAATGGATAGAAGACATCATGTCTAATTATAGTTTCTAGGAATAAGTAGCCTACTATATCAATAACTATTGAATAGTTATGTCCCAAAGGAATCTTCTTTGATTTGTTAAGATGCTTTTACATATATATATGTGTGTGTGTGTGTGTGTGTGTGTGTATTTCATTGACTTTTGTACGTGCCATATATATCACCCTTTCATGTATCATTTAAAAAAATACCCCATATTATGTCATCATTTGTTTCCTGTGAATAGTGACCTCTTCATGAATGTGGACATTTAAGAATCTGTAAATTAAACCCTATTTTTGAAGAGAAAGTGAAGTGTTTTTTTGTTTGTTTGTTTTTTTAATCTGAATATATGACTTTAAAGTCAGGGAGTTAAAAGATGAATTCAGTGTTTTCATAAATTTGTTCAGTGAGAATAGAGTACCTTTCCACGACTGAAAGATCTCTATGTTATCAAATATTAATTGTTAGCAGTGTTTTCTTTGATAATTCACTCTTGGATAAGCAGTATACCTTCAGGAATTTTCTTTTAAATTCCCATAAGATTAGATTGTTTAAAATTTTACTCAAGTCTTCAGTTTGGTTTTACCAAGTAAGTGATGTGTTTGCTAATTGTACATAATGATTCTAAACTGTATTAATTATTTTAAACAAAGGGGAAACCGAGTACCGGACCACGGTATTTTATGATCCATAACTTTATAGGACACATTGAACTCTCACCAGGAAAAGCTAGCTGCCGGCCAGATGAGCTGATGGTGGCATATGCCCTTGTTGGACCACCAGAGAGAGACCCCTTTGCCCAGGTCCGGGTAGCCAGAGGTGTCTGAGAGGCCCAAGGGGTTTCTAAGAATCTTAACAACAGTGGTAGGAGAGAACTAAAATATATACGAAAGCATGCATAGCTGACGCACTGATATCACCCTTTGGAATACGAGCGTAATTGCATTTCCGCTCTGTGTTCTGTACAGTTGTAGTCATCTTTATTTTGATTTAGTACGAACATACCAAGTATATTTATAGAGTACTTGACTACTGTAATTATTTACTACTTAAGCACCCGATAGTAACTTCACATAATTAGTCAAAGTTTAATTGATTTTATTACCTGTCAAAGTTAAATTGCCCAAATTTTCAAATCAGCTAATTTAGAAACACACCCCCTTAGATTATTTGATCACTGAATTTAAAATGTTACCTCTTGACAGAGCTCTGTCGCCCACTCTGTCTATATGAATCCCTGGTCAGATCCACTTAAGCTCAGGTAAAAGTTAAAATTCAATCAGAGGACTTGTTTACTTGATAGCAATTAACGTGTGCTAATATTGTTGCTTTTGTTGTTCCCCAGAGGAAACGCTCCTAATCATGTTTCACCTGGGCTTTTATTCTCAGTACTTTTCTTCTCCTTCTCCCGCTTCCGAGTGACTCTGTGTATATTCCTTAGTGCTTCACTGCATGTTATTGTTGAAGAGTAGTAGATACCAGTAATTGATGTAAACTTATTTATCGTGAAAAATGTTAGTGGTGTTTGGAGATGTACAACACGGATCTCTGGATATTCTGTGAGGCGGTTTGTAGAAACGAGGACAAGTGTCTCCTCTGTCTTTCAGCATCTTTTTTTCAGTTCCGAGCTCTTAGGCAAGTTTTTGTGAATATCCTCATGGAAGTTGCAGTGGAATGCTTCGTTCTATACATAACCAGTAGATACGGATGAAGTCTCTGTTTATTCATCTGGTATTTTTGTGCTTTCCTACCCTAGTTCTCAGTCTCCATTGAGAACGTTCAGTACAGTAATTGAGTACCTGTGACCTGGAAAGGCATCAAAACAGCTGGTTTTGGGGTGTGGGTTACAGCATGTATTCTCTGTTCTTTTGCTGTTGTTGGTGTCTTACCTTTCCAGACCTGTACTTCCTGGTTTTGTATTCTGATACAGCTGTTTCTGGAAGCTTAATTTATTAGATGGTTGCTTTCCTTTGTTTCGTTTTTATTGTCTGAGACAAGTAAAAAAGTAGAGGTACTCAGGCCTCTGTCTCCTGGAAGTCAGGCCCCTCTGTTCTGGTGGGGAATTAACTAGCATTTGGACTGCATATGGACTCTTGGCTAAAACGACAGGGCTTAAAATATGATGCACATAGAATTTCTCACCGACCGTGATGGTTGCTTGATATCCCCCAGTATATTCGATTCACTCTTCCTCAGAACCCATCTTTGCTGTCCTAGAGAGAGGTAGTCTTCCAAGTTTGAGACTTTGAGCACACCTTGTTCCTAAGACTAGACTTCATGGAAATTAGTTGAAATCAGATTTATAGGGATTTATTGTTGGGACATATTTTGGGGGTGTTTTATTCCAGCTCCCTCGCACCTGACATATGTAGACCTTGGGGCTGAGAGAATAACCAGGGCACCAGCCACCAGCGTTGCAGCTGAGTTGGTGTCATGGCGGCTCTCTGTTCCACTTCTGTGCAATGACCTCCTTTGAGCAACTTTGTGGTTTTCAGTATGCCTTTGGGAATGTCATTTGTCAGAGTATTTTTGCCATATTTTGACCCTTTGATAAAATTTAGTTATGCACAAATATGAAATTTTTTAAATGTTTGATGTATCACTTTTGTGCCCCCTACTATGATACTACTGTGAAAGATATCAAGAAGTTGAAAATCAATGTAAATGTCCCTGAATTGTTTAGATTTCTTTAGGGAATGTACACAGAAAGAAGTAGAAAATTCTCAAAAGTTAATGAGATGGTGTGGAGTAGAACTGTGAGTGGCAAATAAGCTATAACCAGATCATGACTCTGGTGTAACACAGGGCATTAAAATGGGGTATAAAACAAGGAGAGGTCTTTAGCGAGGGCTGGTCTGATGGTCTCCAAAGTCTGTTAATATTTTTTTATTATCGAATACCTGGAACCATCTCTTCAAAGTTGTGATTATGATCTTACTCAGGGCAAACAGGAGAATCTTTAATTGTCGTGAACAGTATCTATGATTAGCTGTCTGCTCTACGGCATTCACGCGTAGGCTTACAAAGTCATTGGACACTGATGTCTGAGCTACCTGAATACAAATATAATGAGGCTTAGACTTCATAAATTCAAAGGCCAAAATATATCTTTCTTTCTAACGTTCTCATACTGCCTCAGTACATATTTCAGCTCTTGTCTCTCTCTGTAGTACTTTGATTGTATGAGCTATATAATATTACGTAAGTATGACATAGAAAAGCCCCCACAGTGGATGAAAATTAGTGATTCTGGTAAATTGTATTTAAAGTTAAACCTCTTTGGGGTGCCTGGGTGGCTCAGTGGGTTAAGCATCCGACTTTGGCTCAGGTCATGATCTTGAGGTTTGTGAGGTTGAGCCCCACGTCAGGCTCTGTGCTGACAGCTCAGAGCCTGGAGCCTGCTTTGGATTCTGTGTCTCCCCCTCCCTGCCCCTCCCCCGCTCACACTGTGTCTCTCTCTGTCTCTGTCTGTCTCTGGCTCTCTCAAAAATAGACATTAAAAATTTTTTTAAAAGAATCTGCGTATTCATATATATTTTTTAAATGTTTATTTATTTTGAGAGTGAGTGATTGAGAGCGAGCAGGGGAGAGGCAGAGGGAGAGGTAGAGAATCCCAAGCAAGCTCTGCACAGTCAGCGCAGAGCCCGATGCAGGCCTCAGTCCCCACAGTTGTGAGATGATGATCTGTGCTGAAATCAAGAGTTGGCCGCTTAACGGACTGAGCCACCCAGGTGCCCCTATTCTTATATATTTCGTAACGTGAAATGTGTGCTTGTAGATGTTTCTAATACAGCAGTGCGTAACGTGGTAGGTAAAAGTTCTCTTTTCTAAAATTGAGACCCTTCCTCTTCCTCCAGGCTTCCCACTCCCCACCCGATACAGCTACTATTCACAGTCTGGTGTGAGACTCTTGCAGTTGTTTTCTGTTTATTTGTATGTGTGTGGTGTGTGTGTATTTTTTTTTTTTTTTGATAAGTGACATATTAAAATAAACCTAATTCCAGGGGTGCCTGGGTAACTGTCTGTTAAGCGTGTGACTTCGACTCAGGTCATGATCTGGCGGTCCATGAGTTCGAGACCTGCATCAGGCTCTGTGCTGACAGCTGGTGAACCGGGAGCCTGCTTCGGATTCTGTGTCTTTCTCTCTCTCTGCCCCTCCCCCACTTGTGCTCTGTCTCTCAAAAATAAATAAACTTCAAAACTTTTTTTTTTAATTTTTTTTTAACGTTTATTTATTTTTGAGACAGAGAGAGACAGAGCATGAACGGGGAAGGGGCAGAGAGAGAGGGAGACACAGAATCGGAAACAGGCTCCAGGCTCTGAGCCATCAGCCCAGAGCCTGACGCGGGGCTCAAACTCAACGGACCGCGAGATCGTGACCTGAGCTGAAGTCGGACACTTAACCGACTGTGCCACCCAGGCGCCCCCAAAACTTTTTTTAAAATAAACAATTCTGTAAATTTTGCCCCTTTGTAATATTTAATTCATCAATTGAACAGCCATTTACTAGGTGCCTACTATGTGCCAGGCAATGTATTGAGCCCTGGAGATACAGCAGAAAATAAATCAGGCAGGGGCGCTTGGGTGGCGCAGTCAGTTGAGCGTCCGACTTCAGCCAGGTCCCGATCTCGCGGTCCGTGAGTTCAAGCCCCGCGTCAGGCTGTGGGCTGATGGCTCGGAGCCTGGAGCCTGGAGCCTGTTTCCGATTCTGTGTCTCCCTCTCTCTCTGCCCCTCCCCAGTTCATGCTCTGTCTCTCTCTGTCCCCAAAATAAAAAAAAAAAAAAAAAAAAAAAAAAAAAAAAAAAAGTTGAAAAAAAAGAAAATAAATCAGGCAAACATTGTGCTGTCATGAGCTTACATTTTGGTGTGGGGAGATATTCAGTAAACAAAGTGAAAAGTCAGATATATTCCAGTATTAAAATAGTGGTGATACAGTAAAATTTTTAAGAGAGGGAAGAACCATAGGGAGGGCTGGGGTGCCAGGGGAAAGCCTTGGAGAGAAGGTGGCAAGCGAGTCAAGAGGGGCTGAGCCACAGGAGTACTTGAGGCCCAAGGAAGAGTCTCGCATGTGTCCCACCGGAAGGAGAGCACGGGCCGTGGCCCAGTGCCGCGGGGGCCTGTGTGCCAGGAGCGAGGCGCGGGACGGGAAGGAGGAGTTCGTGGGAGCTCGGGCCACACGAAGGACTTTGACTTTTTCTTCTGTGCGGATGAGAAGGTCTGGCATGGTCTGGCAGAGGTGTTAACAGAAGCGCTGTCTGCGGGGTGCAGGCACTCGGCCGAGTGGTAGGAAGGTGGACGGGATGGCAGAGGCAGGGGAGGTTCTCACTGTGATCCTGCCACGAAGGGACGGTGCTTTGGGCCCCGGCAGTAGCAGCAGAGGAGATGGAGGTGTCCACACCCTGAGTATATCTAGGAAGCACAGCCCACAGGCTTCACTGGTAGGTTGGATGAGAAAAGGATGAACGGACGATGCCGAGATTTGGGCCTGAACAACGGGAGGGAGGAAGCCATGTCATTAACTAGCGAGGCAGAAACGAGCAGGTGCCACTGGTGGACATCGGGAGCTAGGTTTACACATTCAATTTGAGAAGCTGTTAGGCAAACTGTTGGATTCGTCGGGTGGTCAGCTGAATACAGGCCAGACCTCAGAGAGCACCTCAGAGCTGCAGTGTGAACTCAGAGGGCAGAATACACACCACCAAAGGACTGAGTACAGGTCCAACAGAAGAGGCGTAAGGACCAGACCCTACATGGTGTCTTTGGGCGGACGGGAGGAGCAAAGGTGAGTGCTGAGGATCCCCAGAGGCTGTGTTGTCGAGTCAGGAAGTGAGCGTGCGTCCGGGGACGGCTCTCTGCTGGTTGCTCACGCGTCTTAGGCTGCCAGGTGCACGTCCAGGCTTACTCTTGAGTAGGAGTCTGATACTGACGACCCTGGTGCGCCGAGCTGGTTACGGGAGGACAGGACCGCGGTCCTGGCTGCCGGGCATGCCGGACTCTGGTGCAGCGACGTAGGTTCTGCTGGGGCAGCTGGCCCTTCCTGGGGCCCGGGGAGGCCTGCCTGTCGCCGAACTCTCCCTGCTACTCCTGCTCCCGAAGCTTCTTTATTACTACCTGAGGTGAAATAGCTTTTTGGACTCTACTGTATTTCCATGTATTTTACTCTGAAAAGTCTTTAAAAAAGAGATAATGGTATAAAGTGTCGAGCGGTTTGTTTTCTTTGTATCATAAAGTCTAAACTAGCCAGCTCTTTGCCTTTCCTTTCCGTTCTTTCCCAGCCCATAACGGAAAAGTCGTTTTTGTCACTAACGTCATTTTGGTAGTTCAGTTACTTCTGTATCGTAGCCTCCCTAACACTATCCCTATGCCAAGCGTGAGTATATTTTATCACCTACATCTTTCTAGTTGTTTTCGCTTATGCACTTTAATTATATGGGAAAGAACTGTAGTCTAGTATTTTGAATGCTAGAAGGCAGATCATAAATGATAATGGCAACCCATAGAGTCTTGAGGTGTCGAAGATTTGAAAAATTAGTATAGGTGATCTACATATGCGATGTTTATAGATGCCTGTCTGAATTTGCCTTTTCAAAATAATTTAGAATATATGAGATGTAGGTGAAATCCACAAATCTGTTTTGTGAAAAGAAGAATCCATAGCTGCACACATTCAATTTTGTAAAATAAATAATTCTGTTTTGTGTTGCGAGGAAGCTAAGGGAATTGCTTTGCCTTGAATTTGAGAATCTTTCCCATCGGCATATACCTCGAATCTGCGCGCACAGCCTGGTTTCACTCCTGCTTCATTACAGGTGACTCCATACCCACTGTGTCCAGGCCACGTGGAAGAAAGGGCAAGGAGCCTACTGGTAGTTTGTTAACAGCTTGCTCTCAAGTGGATCACATTAACTTTAAAACCCTTAAAAACTTGTTTTTTTATGTTAATCTAATGTTAGCACTTTCCCTTGAGCCTGTGATTTTAGAAAGGAACAGATCAAATCCCTTACCACATGATCTTTCTATATATTTGAATGTCAGAATATTATGATTTAAAGCAAGCTGTGATCCGTGTCAGGCTCTACAGTGTCCACGTTGAGTTCGTCTGCTGAACTCACATTGTGCCTCGGTGATGCTCCAGTGCACAAATACCCTGGGATATTTACTCTGGAGTGTGCTGTAACTGCTGCTCTTCGGACTGAGGTCTCAGAAAGGGTCAATTTTGTACTGAACTCTGAGATTGCTGGGCAATACATCTCAACCCTTCCAGCTAATCTTACCTTGAGCTCAAATGGTTCCCTAGATCATCCTGACATGCTGGAAGGCCGAGATGATGACAAAGGCCAAGACAATGAAATACCTAAGTTTGGAAAGGCTGCCTTTCCCAGCTCCAGCAAATCACAGTCACCACCAGGTTGGACAGTCCTTTCTAAATCTGGAAAATATATTCAAATGTCTAGAAATCCTGTTTCTGTAATAGACACATAAAGACCTACAGGATATTTGCTAGCATTTAAGACGCATGGGTCTATGGAACACGTTCCAGTATTGCAATAATATCTTTTAGAAAAAACAAATACTAGTCGTGCATATGTTGAAGGTAAATTTTAACTTGTTTGGTAGAAAGACATAGTTTATTCATTTCAACTTAATCTGTTGTATGTCTGAGTCCTGTAAGAAGTCATTTGGGATAGTGATACTCTATTGTCCCTTAACTAAGAACAACACACCCGTTTAGAGAGTTGAATACACTGGGTATCAGTTATCGGTTCTAACAGGACTATAGTATTAGCAGACTTGAATTTCCTACGTTAGAGGTATAATCCAAGCACAACTTACGATCAATCATGTTGTCTTCAGCTTATTAATTTTGTTGAGGAAAATGGTTACTCTTTTTAAACCACCCTGGTAGGTCTTTATTGGAGAGGATTACTGGCAGGGGACTCAAAGTAGGAAACTGTGGCTTTCTTATTGTTGCTGTTTTAAGTCACTGTGAAATGATAGATCGTTCTCTTGATTTACTATTTATACAACACCAGTGATCTAACTGTGATACAGAATGAAGAGATGTCCTGTGCCCAGTATTTTTAAAAATATTGATGTGGGTACACACCAGGAATAAGAATTACATAGTCCTACTGAGGCTGAGAGAGGCTGTCCGTGGCCAGACGCTAACTTCTCTTTCCCCAGCACCATGAATGTCTGGACCCAACATTATTTCTGAATCCGTGGCATGCAAGAAACTGAGCAACATTGCTTCTATGAAACTATCAGCTTTATTAACAAAAGGGGGTTGGAATTTATTCTATAGAGATATGCAGGGTTTTTCTATAATGTATGCCTGTCCTTGTAAAATTTCATGCAGTCATGCTAATGAAGCATTTTCTTGATACAGTATTATAACACTATAGTATAAGACCTTATTACGACTTTTATAAATTCTGTACAAATCAGAGTTTTTTGATGGGTAGCACTGTGACAGATTGTCTGATTTGGGACAAAAGTTCTTGTTCATACTCAGCTTCCATTAATGTATCAGTTGTGTTTAACTTTAATACACTAAAATTTTAAAAGAAAATTAGTTCATTTTGTAGTTGATTTTTTTTCTTCTCTTAGTGCTTTTCTCCTTTCCATAAGCCTGTTTTTGGTTTTCCTGGTAAAATCTATCATGTTTCTATTTGTTAACCAGTTCACTCTAATACAGTAACTGGTGAGAGTGTCATCTGAAAACTGAGCAAAATGCTTTTCCCGTCGACATGTAAGTGAGATCTCGTTTCTTAGCTCTCAAGTAACATTTTCATAGCATCTACAGGTATGTTGCTTGAAAGGCAGCTGTTGTCTTAGCGTGAACGTGCTGTTTGGAAGACTGCAATACTTGGTCAAATATAAAAGTGAGCTCATCACAAATCTCAGGTGTGAACGTTGTTACGGTAGGTTTGTTTCTTCTTTTTCCCCAGACATGCGCTGTTTGTGGCTTGTATGTATACATACTGCATCTGAGTGGTCATGGGCACTCGTGAAGGGTAAAGGCACATTCACCTCCTTAGCAAATTATAATCAAATAATCGTGAGAAACAAGCACTGAAGAGACATAGGAAAGGGAGAAAGAGAAACAAGAGATCGGTGGTTCCTTTTGTCCTTTCAAAGCCAAATTCCTCTCTCTGGTGATTGGGATCCTCTTAATCTGACTCTGCTTCGATTCAACGTCTTTACCTCTCTCTTCCGTGCAGCGTGCTCCCCGCACCCCCTACGGGGCTCGGGTGATTGGCTCAGGGCTCACACTCACCACCTGGCCGGGTCTGCCTGTCTCTGCTCCTGAGCTGGAGCTTGTCAGCGCCTGCTCCCTGCCTTACTGATGTCTGCTCTGTTCTTTCAGGCTCACCTGAAGCCCCACCTCATCCGTGAAGTCTTTCTGGCGATTTCAGTCAGGAGCCACCACACCAGTGCTTTTTGTAAACATCTTTTAAGGCCTCTTTTAAAAGCCCAACATAACGTGGTGCTTTTGTGTTCTAATTCTTTCACTGAACCTAGTGTCGACCGTTAAATCATAGGCTTCTTTTGCAGAGACATGTATGTCTTCGTAGGTTTGAACATAGCACAGGTCATTTCTAGACACACAGTAGGTGGTAATACCTAATTTTTTTTTTTTATTGATCACTCGATACAGAAGTAGCTGAATGATTATAATTTGAAGATTGTTAGGATTGTGTTCTCAATGTCCGAAGACAAAACAATAGTCAAGGCATTTGTGATGAAGCTTTAAATGAAATTTGAAATTCCTTTTGTCAATTTATCTCAGATTGGTTGTATTAATAAGAGCAATGATTTAACAGAAATTCTCTTTGTATGGTCTTTAAATAGTAATATTAGTCCTTTATTTGTAGGTGCTATTTTAACCTTCCTTACATAAATCCAGTGTTTTCTTCCCTAACCTGAAGCGATAAAATCTCATTTAGTCCAGAGTAGAGGATTTTGGCAATTTAATATATGTCTTGTTCTTCAGGACTTGACTTCTATGGTTAGTTAAAATTGTTTCAACTTCCCAAGCCCTCCAGGTCTGGGAAACCCTTGAAAGGGGGTAGTTTGAAGTGGAGGGGGCAGCCTGTGACGGGAATAGGTCTCATATGCGGTATAATTCCTTCCACCTGTTCTTTTCGTGTTGGTGTTTTAGAGCCATGCAGGAAACATAAACTCTTTCAGGACTAAACCAACTTCTCAGGCCCTGAGAAGGGGACTTAGTGGAGCTTTGTTTTCAGCGTTCGATTCGGGTTCTGTTGCCCTGTGTAGATCAGGGTGTTGGGGGACATTGGGGGGGTGGCGGGAACGTGACCTATCGTCTAAGCCAGGGATTGGCAAACTACGGCCTGCATGCCAGATCAGTCGCACTAACGGTGTGTAAATAAAGTTTTATTGGAACAGAGCCACGCTGCTTTGTTTATTTACTGTCTATGGCCGCTTCTGTCCTAAGGAGGCAGAGATGAGTATTTGTATCAAAGACCTGATGAGTCGCCATGCTATGGAGAAGATGTTTACTGTCCTTGACACAGAGCTTTTCCAAGCCCCTGATGGAAGATAGCTCTGTGCTGGTGAGCATTGGGTGCAGCACACGCTGGGGAGTGGGAAAGATTACAGCCAAGCTTCACGGGATGGTTTTGGGTAGACCTGAGTTTATGGTCTCTTTGACAAAGAAAAATTTCATGGGAATGAGATTTTGAAGGATGAATTCAAATCTCTGAGGGCATAGCCGTTGTAATCCTTGAATGTTTTTCTTCGGAATGAGTCATTCTCTTGGTTCTTAGTAGACTAAAGCAACCTGGGATTAATATTCTGCTTAATGCTCCTCCCAGAAGTAATTTTGACACAAAGCTTTTCAACCTTGGGATTGGATTGAAAGAGCCGCAAAATATATTTCACAGCTTTTAGAATCTGAATGATATCTTAAGAGGTTTTAAAATGACAGGCTTTGGTGTGAGTGAGGTTAAATTTCTTTTCCAACTAGTTAACAAGGATCTAGCTTGTTAATTAGGCTAATTATCACCTGTTCAGGGCAAAAATGCACTCAAGACTATTGGCTTAAGTAGCAGGCTCCCTTGCTGTATAAAAGCCCGGGAGGCAGTGGGAGGGGCGGTCCAACTTTCATCTGTAAGCCACACTTAAAGCCTGAAGAGTTGAATTTAGTAAACGAAACCTTTCTAATCTTAGGTCTTTGTGGCTTCTTGATATAAATCATGCTCGTGTTTTATATATAATCAGAAACAGGCCACTCTCCCAGTCTAGCCTTGTTTAAGTAATCTGGATGCTAGCATTATCATGTAATAACTTCGGTTTCAGGTTATAACTTCATTCATTGAGTCAGAGTTTTTATTTGGACTTTGTACACGTATACATGCACACAAATGTTTGGAAGGAGATGGTCAGACGGACGTTGAGTGTCTTCATAGTTACTATTTACCTGTCAGTGTACCTTTTTGATTACTCAAGTCAGAGAAAAACACTGATTATTTTCCATGCAGTTTGAAGTTGGGCATTACACATAAACATATGTGTAGTACTTTGAAACTCCATAGAAATAAGATGAGTAAGATTACTGTGGGCTAATACTGGGGCATTTTAATATGGATTTAGTGCCCGTTTCTCATGAATCGGTCTAAAAGCAGTATTGTATATTTTTACTCAGATGTTTCCCGGGCCAAAAATAACAGAGGCATCTCACAATTCTGGTGCTTACAGATACCGCATCTGTTACATGGCAGAATGTCCTGAACTTTGTCATCTTGCTTTGTTATCCTTGGGGGTACCTTTTCAGCATAAGACGCTCACGTGAATTAATTGAGCGTCATGGTTGCTCTTCGGTGGTTGTCGTTCTGTGCCTTTTATGTGCTGCTTTGTTCAAGGAAGTGATTGTTTTCAGTTACGTTTGCAGCTCAGCAGAATTTGTGCGGTAGCCCTACTGCGCAAAGATTCCATCATACTCGGTTTCCATTTCATCTCTCAGTGTATGGTTATATAATCATTAAATTATAATAATTTTAATAAGAGGCTTTTATTTCAAAGAAACTGCCTGAGCATCGGTAGCATTTGAGGAACTCAGAAATTGTGGAAACAAATTCATTAGTGTGGTGGATGGTTTTGGTAGGAATCAGACACACCTGGCCTCGTCCCAGTTCTGTGCTCCGTTTTTCCCCATAAAGACCAGCAATGCTTGTCAGTTATGCTTTTGCAGCCTCAGTTGGGCTTTACTGGAATAGTTTTGAACCAGTCAACACCTTTGTTTCACAGTTTTGAGAGATAATAACTGCATGATTAGTTAATATTTTGACAAAGTTGAGCTTACTCTTCTATTAAAATTTTATTTGTAGCACACCAGATCGCGTTCATTGCTGTGCTTTTTTTTGTAGATGTGAATTTGTGTGATTTATTAATTTGACAGGAGTGGTCCAAGGAGTCATGTAGAGAAGATAAGAAATATTGCTTGATTGTGTAATTAAAATGTCCATTTTGAATTGTGAAAAATTTCAAAAGGCAAAGGAAGCATTTGGGAAGATGTTAACATATGGCCATATTTGCTTTGAATTCCTTCTCTTTTCAAAACGACAAACTTGTAACACAATAGCAAACACTGTCCCATACGCATGCCCTCACCCCTCTTGTCAGACGCCTTGGTGTCACGTGCAGGCTTTTGCATGTGGGCTTCATAGGTTTGTATTTAATACTTTTTTTTTTTTCTTGAATGGTACTGTTCTGTGCCCAACTTGTTTTGTTTTAATGCGGTTACGTTTTTGAGATTGCCAATAAACGTACCCCTAGGTGATGCATTTTTCTACATTATCATGTCCCATTTTGTGATTAAACCCACTATTTATCTGCTCCCCAGCTGCCGGATATTTAAGATTGTTTACATTTTAATGGGGATGACTTTTTTTTTTTTTTTTAAATCTGCCTGTGCTCGTGCCAGAGTTTCCCAATTGTGCATACCTAGACTGAGCTTTCTGGAAGAGAGGTAGGGATGTCTACAGCTTTAAAAGGCATTGCTGAAGCAATTATATCCTAAATTATCCTGGATTGGAGAGATTAGAAAAGAACACAAAAGTATACTAGTGATACCTCTTACTGTATGTATTTAAAAAGTATGAAGTGATAGAGCACCAAAGTATAAAAATACCCTTGTCTTCATAGGTCAGTGGAATATGTGCAGAGTTTTCATTAAGTTACTAATAAGTGGAATGAATAATCCACCTAATAAGGTTTTAAATATTTTAAATAACATTTAAAAATATAACTTGAAGACTGGGGCGCCCGGGTGGCTCGGTCGGTTAAGCGTCCGACTTCGGCTCAGGTCATGATCTCACGGTTCGTAAGTTTGAGCCCCGCATCAGGCTCTGTGCTGACAGCTCAGAGCCTGGAGCCTGCTACAGACTCTGTGTCTCCCTCTCTCCCTCTGCCCCTCCCCTGCTCGTGCTCTCTTTGTCTCTCAAAAAATAATAAAAAAAGTAAATAATTTACATTAAAAAATACATAATTTGAAGAAGATGAATATAGACTCTCCTGTTAGGATGCTTACCTCGTGTAGTAATAGGGAAAAATAAAGTTAAGGACAGATCTCAAAAAAGTAGTTCTATATTTTGACATAACCTGTGTGCTCTTAAACATTCAAAGCCAGACAGCTGTAATAGAGTTTCTGTAAGGCAGAAGCATCTATTAAGATAATGGTATGATCATATATTTCAACTCCCAATCGATTCTGTGGTTTTACTTTGTACATAACACCGAGTGACACCCCTGTGAGAACTTCTCGTTTTGTTATGTGTCCAACAACGAGGATATCATATACTCATTTCAAAATTTTAAGTCAAGAGGTGTGGGTTTTATTTAGTCTTGGCTCTGCTGTTACAAATCATGACAGGAGTGACTTCCAAGAAGACAGGTTCCCCACAAGATTTAACGGAGAGACCAAACAGGGCCCAGAGCCATTCCAAGTGTGGCAGGGGTACCAAGGAGAAGACAGCACACGTAACCAGAAATCGAAAAAACCTATCATGAATGTATCAGAAAATGCTTAGAATTTACTTTGGAAGCCTTATAAACTTACTCTAAAAGATGAACCCTTAGCTGACTTTCATAGTTACCCACATGCAAAAGGGCTTTATTCCAAAAAGTTAGACATCTCAATCCTTGGAAGCCAGGAATTTTGTAATGACATCTCTTGGTAGGAACTGGTACAGGTGTTATGTGTAACATTCTACATTTAAAATTATTTCCCTCAAAATGTGCAGATCATTAGTACATTGTCTTCAGATTCCCACATTTTTGGGAAGTCTGGTATCATTTTGATTTCTTTTGCTTGTGACATTTTTTTCCCCTTTGAAACCTTTTAAGATCACTTTATATCCAGTAGAAGCATCTAGTTGAAGGCTGAGGAAAGAGAAAGTAACAAAATGCCTTTTCTCATTACAAGTCTTACAGCACTATTTGGCATTTTGAACTTTCTATTAAATATTATAAAATAGCCAGATTATGTAAGACCTGGAAATGGTGTTGAGGCTCACCTACTCTTCTCCCAGAGATGGCTTTCTCAATGCTACATTTGTCATTCCTCTGCTATGGCCTGTGATACGATTTTTTAAAAATTTAACTTATAAATGTTTTAAGGTTTAAAAAATTTATATAAGAACTTTAGAATACCAAAGGAGTGTACCGGAACAAATACAGAAAACGTGGACTTTATACATACATCTAGGTGCTAGGTATGCAGTTATATCATGTTCTGCATGTTTGAAATACTCACCTTGTAAAATAAGCCCAGATGCTGAGGAAGGGGACGGGACCAAACGGCATGAGAATCGGGAGCGCCAGGCAGCCTGCATAGCCCGTGTTGCCGTGGCGCAGAGATCTCCCATTCCGACTCGGGGTCTGGTGAGACCAAGTAAAGGATGAAACCTAAATCACCAGTGTAGTTCATCTGGTCCGTCCAGAATTATTTATAGAGCACCACCATGTACCTCGAACTTGGATGGGCCTTAAGGAGACGAGGTGAACCAGACGCCATCTTACTATTGTGTGCTTCTCTCGTTTACCCTTCTAGGTTGTAACCCTTCCATAGTTGTCACTTCTGGTCTTGCCACAGCCTTCAACTGACCTACTAGAAAACTCTCTTCACACTCAAAGAGGAGGCTACCGTGTTTTTACCAAACAGACTTCCTTTAATATACCATAAATCCAGTTACGCAAGAAGTTTCTCATGGAAGACCACCAAGGGGGATAGAAAACCGTTAATAACATTTGACCCAGCCTGATGTAGGTCACTGGGCTTCACCCTTGTCACTGGGAAACTCGATGGCCTCCTCAAGGTGGTGGCAGGCAATCAGAGTCACAGTGAATGTGGTCTGCCAAGGCCTGCCACTTCCAGTGCTGAGACCCTCTTCGAGCATTCTTTCACCAGGTCCTCCCTGCCTCTTCTCCGTATCCATTTGCCCCTGCCTCTTAACATCCAAATTAAGTGCCACCCCTGGGAAGCCTTCTTTAATCTGCCCCACCCCATTAATTACTGCTTCTTTTAAATTTATGATGGCATTTTACATTTTCTTTTTTATGTCATTGAGGTTATTTTTGTGAATGGCTTTTCTCCCTTGATAGCCTGTGATTTTCTTAAGAGCCAAATCTAACTTTTTTTCGTCTTTGTCTCCCCTGTCTAAAACGTCGTTTGGGGTAGAGTGGGTGTTCAGATCTTTCTGAAGTACATCTAGAACACACATTAATGCTTTCCCTTCTTGGGTCCACGTGGCAGAGCAGAACAGCATATGCTCGCTCAGGTTCCGTCCCGTTGTTGTCTTGGGATCAGCTTCCTGAAGGCCCCCAGGACAGCTGGATCTCTCGGCTGGATGCCGTTGTTACTGCCTTATTGCATGAAGGCAGATCATTTACAGTATTTGAGAGTCAGAGATTGTGTGGTTCCAGGAACACCCCATGGAAGAGTA
>NC_058379.1:90870058-90950058 GCF_018350175.1 Felis catus
TGCAATGGAAGCTGAGGGCATCATCCCTTAGCGAGCATGCGGGGATTGAGAAGCTCGGAAGGGCTCCCAGGTCAGAGAAGTTTCCAGACTGAAGGGATGGAGAGGAAGGAGACCACCAGGCAGATGAGTGGAGGGCAAGTGTGCTGTGATGCTTGGAAGCTAAGGAAAGAACGTGTGTGGAGAAGGGGGTGCCAACTGCATTCACCGAAGAGCAGACATGCAGCGGAGACCCGGATCGCTCAAGTAATTGGTTCTTCCCACGAACCTCAGCGGAGTGGCAGGATGGCTGAAGGGTAGTAAGACTGGCTGGTACGACCGATCCTTGTTATTCAGGGACTCGGTGTTTGCAAATGTTTTCCACATTTTTGTGGGTTTTTTTGTGTGTTGGTAACTTTGCTGTTTAAAATGCCCCCCTCCAAAAAATGGCCCCCAGACAGTGCTTAGGGGCTGTCTAGTGTTCCTAAGGACGCCTGTGTTGTGCTGTGTGTTAGGTGAGTGCTGTTCAGGCATGAGTTACAGGGCTGTTGGCCGCGAGTCCCACGTTAATGATCAACAATATATAATACATATTCAACAAGGTGTCTTCAAACAGAAGCACACATCGAACAAGGCTGTCTGTGAATTGGTTGATGAAATGCTATGACTGGAGCGTTGCAGGAACCTGACCCCGGATTTTCTCTGGAAGCGAGGCTCCAGGTTTCGCTAACTCAGTTTCCAAGGTGACCGTAGAAAACTGTATCTAGACTTCATAGAACCACCATGAGTAATGAGTATCAGCTCTATTTTGCCGTGTTCTCTGTATCGTTTAATAGATTCCTCATGCTGGTGTTTAAGGACGTTTTCACCACATCGCGGAAGCATGGTGGAGCACTGACATGTACACATGTTCCGTGTAGGCTACGTTCCAGGCCAGGAAATGCAGAACGGGATGGAAAGGAGACGGAGGAGCTGGGTCTCAGGTGCTGGGCCAGGTGACCGGGTTTCAGATCCCCACTCTACCACTCACTCCGCTTGGTCTCCGGCAAGGTAGCTAATCTTTCTGCGACTCAGTTTGCTTGTCCGTAGGATGGGGAGGGTGGTAGCCTTTACTTCTCGGCCTGGGGCAAGGATTAGGGGAGAGGAGGGTCGTGCACACTTCGTCCTGTGCCCGCACATAATAAGGATTAAAAACAACTTTTGCGATTTAGACCAGGCTCTCAGAAGAAGGGAGCGATGTGGTCAGAAGAAAAGGGAAAGACGGTCCCTGGGTGTCTGTTACGGAAAATCCAGGTGAGGCGTGCAGGAAGAGATGGAGACTCAGAGAAGATGCTCTGTGCAAGACGAAGATCACATCATTAGCTTGGGCTGCACCCTCACTGTATCTCCTGGGAACCAGGAAACCGCCAGGCAGGTAGGGATGGAGGGACGCTTGGAACTTATTTTCAGAACAGCCATTAAAAATGAAAATATGGCCCCTAGCTTCGCTTTCCTATCAAAAAGGTTTTTTTTAAGTTTTTTTTTTTTTTTTTTTTTATTTAGAGAGAGACAGAGAGAGCAAGCAGAGGAGGGGCAGAGAGAGGGGTGGGGAAACAGAGGATCTGAAGCAGGCTCCACGCTGACAGCAGAAAGCCCGACGCGGGGCTCAAACTCACCAACCATGAGATCATGACCTGAGCCGGAGTCGGACGCTTAACTGACTGAGTCACCCGGGCGCCCCAAGAAAGCATTTAATAAAGGAACCTGATTTCCTTGCTTTCCAAGCCTTAAATATTGTCTTTCCTACCTGGAAACATTATCTTACCTGGGAACTAGAAACTGTCAACTTCATATTGATCTATTGCCAATGAAGAAAATGAAGGGCATCATTCCTTTCCATATTGACCAGCAACTCTCCTCAAATAAAACAATTTGTTCTGCGATTGACTATGTGCTCAGCATATAATCAGGTTTTTCCCTTTTAAAGAATAACTGTAATGGGATCAGAGATTGACAAAAACTTTTGTTTTACTGGGTCCCTTCCTGGTGGAAATGTAATTTAATGGGAGCCACACAAATCTTTAGTAGAGATGTGTAGCCAATATTACTACAGGATTTTTTTATTTTTTAATGATTTTTTTTCATACTGTCTGGGATCCTCGGTTGATCTAATTTCAGAAAACTCCTGAGCCATAGTTTAAGTCCCGTACGGGAATGGCAAAGCCTTCAGAATCTACAAAGGCTGAACCAGTTGTTATAAACCCCCTGGATTTCCATCATACTTATTCCATGTGCCAAAGTGGCTCTGCCAGTTTTTAAAACATCGGTACTGTAGTCCCAGTACTTATCAACTTCAGCATGCTTAAGAATCATCCGGAGAGTTTGTTAAAACAAAGCTTCCTGAGCCTCATGAGCAGAAATCCTGATTTAGGAGGCGTGGGTGGGACCTGAGAACATGCATTTCTGACAAATCCGTGGATGCTGCCCATCCAGGCCACACTTAGAGCTGCGGTGTGGCCAGACAAGTGGTCTCAGAAGGATCAGCTCACCTCTTTGCCATCACATCGGCCCGGCCCACTCGTGCCAGGCTCATGTGGGAGCCCATTGAATACCTGTGGAGAGACTGAAAGAGGACTAGTCTGAATCAGCAAACTTGTGATGAAATCAGCCGAGAAGCCTAGACCAGAAGGACCAGCTACTATTCTGCTTGTTTCCGTTCACCTGTCTGTCCTCTGCTTTAATGCGCGTGCATGTGTGCGCGCGTGCGGACATGTGTGCACTTGTGGGCAAAGGCTGGAGGCAGGAAGGCAGAAATCAGATGTTGGCAACCCGCGCAAGTCCCTGAATCACTGATTTTGCTGCTTTCCCCTTCTATTTTTCAATTCGTTTGGAGGCACTTACACAGCAAACACAGTTAAAAGATTTCAAATCTCAGAGCCTGGCGTGTTAGTTCATAATTTGCCGTAATCAGCACCTTGCTAAGAATAGCGTTTGCAGGCTTCATGCATGTAGTTGGGAGATAATTTGCATCTTTCGTGTTTGCTGACTTGGGTCCGTCCGGAAGGAATACCGTAGGGTGTAGCTCAGGCAGGGAGGGGGACCACAATGTGATGCGTACAACACAGCATGGTCAATTGGCATAAAGCCAGGAAATTTACTTGCCACTGGGAAGAAGCTGGTCTCTTTTCAAGACGGCTTTGGGTGGAACGTCTTTTCTAAGAGTCTCATCTGGTTAGAAAGTGAGACTACAAAGACATCTATTTCCCTTAAGCACTGTGTATATTGTGAACGTCACGTTGCAGGGAATCTTGCCAGACGAATTGGGAAGGAGATTTTACGGGGAAAAGGGCCAATGGTAGAGACAACCTAATGGGTGTTCTCGTCCTCTGTATTCTTTGACAATGTTAGACATGGCTAGGTCGTGACTATGTCTGTCCATCCTTGTCTGCACTGCCGTGGAATCCCTTTTTGGTGTTTCTTGTGGGTATCCGGGCTGCTTACTGGATGTGCCCTGTATTATCAAACATAAATCCAGTCCAAGTGCAGTCAAGGACAAAAGCAGTTTAATGGACATAGTTTAAGAGGCTCCTCGGGAGTACAGACATTAACACCACCGTTAAGAACACACAAACCTTGGGGTGCCTGGGTGGCTCAGTCGGTTAAGCGTCTGACTTCAACTCAGGTCATGATCTTGCACTCTGTGAGTTCGAGCCCTGCGTCGGGCCCTGTGCTGACAGCTCGGAGCTTGGAGCCTGCTTTGGATTCTGTGTCTCCCTCTCTCACTCTGCCCCACCCCCGCTCATGTTCTGTCTCTCTCACTCTCAAAAATGAATAAATGTTAAGAAAAATTTTTTAAGAACAACACACAGACCTTATCTACAGAAAGGCACTTGGTCAAAGACAGCCATTCTGCATTTTGCAAATAGAAGCCTGGGGAACAGAAAGGGCCAGTGAGCTGTCTGGGTTGCTTAAGTCATGCATAGGCCAAGTTCAATCTTGCTTGAAGAGTTGGATGCGAGTGGCCTCTCCCTCCCTCGACCCTTTCATATCCTGGTAGACTGTGGGCTAGAGGGTCTTGGAGTCAGTGAGTACTCCATGATGACAAAAATCCTAGCTTGGAGTGGGAAAGGCTTGGAGGTGAATCTCTGTTCCTCTGTTTACTGCTGAAACTTTGCATTGTAAAGAACACTGACTCAGTTTAAATGGCATCAATTACTCTAAGGATTCTGAGCTTCTTCATGAAACCAAAATATAGGATGCTATCAAATCTGTAAAGCAAATGGGAGTGGGGCCTGGGATGCGGATGGCCCAGGCTTTCACTGTTGGGGAGTCTGCCTTTGTCCTCGGCATCCCTTACCTTTACAGGGGAGCCTTCCGCCCTGCCATGGTCCACCTAACAGAATATGTGACAGCTCACTGCTCCCCACCTTTCCATATCTCAGCCCAGACACGCGAAGAGAGACTGATTTGACTTTTTCAGGCTCAAATTGAACATGTTGTCCTGTGGTTACTCTCACTGCAGCCACACAGGTGGGGGGCACTCAGGCAGTCCTTGACCGCAGGGCTCTGAGCAAACCATGCCATGGGCGCCATGTTGCCAGTACTCAATGATATTGTAAGTACAATGTTTTAAAACACTGCAATGAACAGTGTCCTTTATTAAAAGCCCTAGGTACTAGGAGGGGAAAGGAGAAATTATCAGCAGCCCAAAACAGAGCCAAATCTATGGCTTTAAAACTTGCAGACAGACCCCTTTGATCTTTAACTTTATCTTCCCTGTATCCTTAGTCTTTAACATTATGATTTTGACCTATCTCACTCAGAGAGAAATTACAAGGAGGTAGATGTCGGGTGAGCTGAAAATTGAAGATTTTTCCAAGATTACCCAATCCCGTTGTTAATAAATTTGCCGTCTGTGTCCATATGTAACAGTTTGCGGCTGAAATGTCCGCTGATTAGACACAGGCCAGGGCAGGCTTGGTAGATTCGACTCCATTTCTCCTCCTTATCCTTCCTATCTTCTTGCCTCCTCCCCATCTCCCTCTCCTGCCTAGGAGTGGACAGGCCTGTAAGAAGAGGGCTCATTGTATAAGGTAGTCCAAGGACATCTAACCAGGAATAATGGGATGGAATTCAGCAAGGGACAATTTATGCTGAATTATAAGAGAAATTTCCTAACAGCGAGATCTATTAGACTGGAGAATAGGCTCCCACGGGAAGTAAGCGCCATTGCTGGAGTCATTTAAGCTCTGGCTCAGGTCCATAAGTACAAATAAATTTGGTTGTCTCATTTTATTCTCCATTTGTGTGGAATCTGCATCACCACTGAAAAGTTAGGTAGAAAAGTCATCAAATAATTGGCTTGAGGGAACTCTGGCAAACTGGAAAACGATTTATCCCTCATTTTTCTGAGGATGTATATGTATGTGTATATCATATAATTGATATCCCTCGCAAAGTCTGATCAACTAATTTTAGGTTATTTCAGCAGGTGTCTCTGATGTCTTCAATATGTGGGCCACATGACTCATTTTCCCTGACGGCACTTCTTCCGGTGATGTCCTAAGGTCAATGACAAGAGTTAAACGAGGCGAGAAAGAACCAAGTGTCCGCAGGGGCGCCCAGATGCTGGCTTGTGAAGTCCCACTAAAAGCACTACCACTCTGAAAGACATGGTCCCAGCATCGTGCTTGTCTCTCTCCGAAGGCCAACCTCTACCTCCAACTCTTGGAAATGGGTATGCGTGATGGATCCAGAATTTGGCTTCAGAAAATGCAGCCAATAATTATCACTCAGGTTATGATTTTTTTTACGAAGTGACACACATAGTGCTAATGTGTTAAGCATTTTAACACGATGGGAAATATTTTCAGAGCTTTTGTGCATTAGCCAAGTTCCTAGATAATTTAAGGCAGTCTCGTTTACCAGTTGGCCAGTTATATCTACCATGTATCTGAAATGTAAAAGAGCTTATCAGTATGGAGAGATGGCAATGGGTCCTTCTCATTCACCAATTGAAGCCAGGGAGCAAGTATTTTTAAACATTTAACAACCTTTCGCCAGGAAGGTAAAATGTGCTCATGTAACCACATATTTGAATATGGGAAAACTCCTTCTGTAGAACTTTTATTCATTTGTTTCTTGGCGTTCCTGGACGTATCAGAAACACAGGAAGACAGAAAAAAAACCCCATCTTTTTCATTCATCAACACTTTGCTAAGTGGTTTCTTGATTAGGATACCAGTTTGTAAACATGGGCAGAAGTACAAGATAATAGTGAGATGAGCAAGACAAATATTTCTCCCATGTAAGGTTCTATGTTGACGTGGCTGCTCTAACTATGGGATTATCAGGAGCAGGCTCTACCTTGTTGCTCTAGGTCCCCAGAGTGGCCAGCATGGTCCGCCTTTCATGACGCTGGCCCACATGGCCCGCCCCTTCTAGCTACCATTTGTGTGTTTCAGAGCTGGAAGAGAAAATAGCCAGATGGCCACATACTACTCCTGCCGTACTCCTTTGGTCAGAGCGACTGCGTATGGCCACACTTAGCTGAAAGGTAGGCTGGTAGGCAGCATCATTTTCATTCTGGGTAACCACGTGCCTAAGAATTCAGTTCCTATAAACTAAAGGGACACTCACCAGTCTTCCTTAGAGTCATGGAGACGTCATTTTTTAAAACGTTTATTTATTTATTTATTTTTGAGAGAGTGGGGGGTGGGCAGAGAGAGAATCCCAAGCAGGTTCCACGCTGTCAGTGCAGCGCCCGACGCAGGGCTCGATCCCACGAACCACGAGGTCATGACCTGAGCCGAAATCGAGAGCTGGACGCTCACCCGCCTGAACCAACCAGGTGCCCCCAGATGCCTGTTTTTTTTTTTTTAATGTTCTCTGGAATCATCACTCACTATGGTGGCTAAAACCATACTTTCTAATATTTCTAACATAACTTAATGGGGAGTGGGTATTAAATCCTCAATCTCCCCTTTTTATAACCTCACGTAAAGTAGTTTTATCCCAGAAAACCAGAATTCTTCACGGCCATGAATTGCCAGACCAATTCTCTCAGTGTTTTGTAATAGTATTTTCAGGTAAAAATGTGTTATCCGGTGTCTTGGCCATTTGGATACAGCTTTCCTTTCTGTGTTTTACAACTTCTGTTTCAGGAGTGAGAGCTGGGATTTAACCAAGGAAGTACAAATATAATAGGAAGTACAAATCTGGCTTTCTAATAGTAGGTCTGCAGCTGCCGGAACTGTAAATACATCTGTTTTCGAGCTGTTTGGAACAACAAAGTATCCATTATGATGATTTGACATAAATTCTAGCATCTCCTTCTGGGGCTGGTGGATCATTTACAAAAACTCAGGTATCTGAGGTTATAAATTTGCTAGGCTTCGGCTAAATGAAACGTCATTTAAAAATATAGTTTCCTACTTTTTTTGTTATTTAAACAAGTATGTTGAAGTTAACAATATCTTAATTATAGGGAGGAATGGTAGGTGTATTGGTGACATGGGTTATTGATGGGCTCACTGCAAAATACCCAGCATTATTTCCCAATAATCACATAGTAACCGCCTGCTAATTCCATTAGGCACAATGGTAACCGTGGAGTAGTTTGCACATAGCACAACATGGCAAATTGCTCGAGTCACTGCTCTAAAGTTTCCTCACAAAAGGAAGGCATTCTCTAAGCTTGTAAGTGACAGAAAAGCGAGCACGAGGAACTGGCAAACTACACTCAAGCCAGAAATGACCTCATAAAAGTGCTTAGGTGGCTCTAATCAGCAATTTTTTTTAATTTTAGTAAAATACAGATTAATAGCGCTGTATAGAAAAGACTGGCTTCCTGCAGACTGTACTTAAGTAATTATTATTATCCCCAAGGGTGCCAGCACCATGTTGGGGTAGAAAGCCCTCAAGTACAGACTCAATTGGAGTCAGACCCCAGCTCCCACTTAGCAGCTCCCTGAGTGAACCCCTCTGAGCGTGTGAAATGGGGGTAATAATACCTACAGTGCCATTAAGTTTCAACGGATGACGAATGTGAAGTATCCATCACATGGCAATTATTTCTATTACGTGTATATGTACCCTACACCTTATTGACAATTTGTTAATGTTAAACAGCAATATCTTTAATTCCTAATGCCAAGGGGTCGTCCATGGGAGTCGCATAAAAAGTATTATAATTTTGCCCAACCAGATGTTCAGCAGGAACAAATTCTTCCCACCAAAAGAGGTTGAAAATATTGCTTCCATTACCACAATACATGGGTTCTGAGGGGGAGACAACAGAGAGGATAAAGCAGAACCAAATGCTAAGAGGGAGAGTCTCGGGGCTGGCCGGATGGTGGGAAGGGAAGAAGAGGTCTGTAGAGGCTTATTTACTGGGAATTGTAAGTGTCTGCGGATTCAGAGTCCGCAGCAATTGGTCAACAGTGAGAAGGAAGCCGCAGTCCCAGGCTGGAACTGGAACGAGGGGGCATTAAGGTGTCAAAGGAAGTGAGGGCCATAAAGGATTCTGTTTGGGATGGGAAAGGTTATCACGATCTTGGCCTTGCTGGCTTAGGGTTCTCACTGCTACTACATGGATGGTTTTTATGGTTCATTGGCTATATAATTATGATGAAGTCCTAGGTGTAAAAAATATACATGGTTCTAATTCCACCAAGGGGGTTCAATTAGTCTCAATAAATCCTGCTCCATAAATCTGAATGTCTGTATTTCCCCCTAAATTCATTTGTGGAAATTCTAACCCCCAAAGATGGTATTCACAGGTGAGGCCTTTGGGAGGTGATTGGGTCATGAGGCTGGAGCCCTCATGAGTGGGACTGGTGTCCTTGTAAGAGATGTCCGGAGAGCTCTCTCACCCCTTCCATCATGTGAAGATATAGCGAGAAGTCTGTGACCCAGAAAAGGGATGTTTCCATTGGCATGTGCTGTGTGGAATGACAGGCACCATGCCGGCAACCATGGGTCCCAAAAGGCGGAGGACAAGAGTTCTCCCCTGTCGCCGCTTAGGGTTGGTGGCATAAGCGTAAAGTGCTAAAATACTAGGAGGGATGTGTTACCATTTCCTCCTCCCCAAATGTTCCTCTTACTATACTATCCCGGCCAATGGGCACCGTCTTCCTCATCATGGTCCCAGCAGGATTGGGGGCATCCCCATTGCCTCGTAACCAAGGAAATCCCAAGTCTGGTTGTTTTTGCCTTCTTAAAATATCCTGCATCTGTTTCCTTTTGTTCCCATTGCCACGTCCTTAGTTTGGGAAGAAGCCACCATTACATATCTCAGTGGCTCTCAACAGCAGGCAACTGGCCTTCATGCCTCCTGTGTTAGCCAACTCCAACAACTTATCCAACGTCACCTTTATAAGAGGGAAGCCATAGCATGATTTTCCCCAGTTAACACCCTTCAGTGAGGTTTAGGAGCCCTGGATCATCTGACCTCTAGACTTGCCAGCTAAGTCTTCACTGTCCAGACTCCAGCCAAGTAGACCTGCCATTCATGGAAAGTATATCTGTCTATCTGTCTCCCTCTTTCCTCTAAGGTACATTCAGTTACCTCCTGGATAATTCCAACATTTTTTTTTTCTCTCATCTTACATGTTGCTGGTTCTGGAGCTGTGTTTGACTCCTGCAATATCAGGTTAGGACCATCCCATACAATCCCTTTGCATTTTTTATTTAACCTAATCATTGCACCTCCTCACTCTCCAGCAATTATCCCATTATGCAGGTGCTCTCACTGGCGAGATTTGCTCATAGAATCAAGCGCTGTGGCCATCTACAATATCTCCCATCGCCTGGCACCGGGCATGGCTAATAATCAAAGGTGGTTGAATGAATGGATGAATGAGTGGATAGTAAATGAAGAAGCATTAGCAGTGCCCTATGAGCAATGGGGATGAAATGCTAACTCAGCATAAGGATGACTATTTCTTTTATTTATTTATTTTTCTTTTTTTATTTGGGGGGGGAGGGAATGAGTGAAGGAGAGGGGCCAAGGGGGAGAGAGAGAGAGAAAATCTTAAGCAGGTTCCATGCTTAGCACAGAGCCTGACATGGGGCTCGATCCCACGACCCTGGGACCGTGACCTGAGACGAAATCAAGAGTTGGATGAGCAACCGAGTCACCCAGGTGTCCCAGGATGACTATGTCATGTTTGGGGTGAGGGAGGGGTGGACATGCTGTGCCTTGTGCGTAGTAGGAGGGGCCAACTCAGAGGTCTCAGTGAGACAGGAAGGGTGCGTTCGGCAGTCAGTCAAAAGTGTGGAGATAGATATTAGCAAGTGGTCTAGACTTGTGACATCAGCGTTTATCACTGGAGGGACATTTAATACAAGGAGTAAGCGCAGTTTTCACAAGCAGAGGAGAAGAGGGCAGCACGTAGTTGTTGTGACATGCCTAAAGTCACCAAGGGGGAGGGGAGGGGGTGTGGAAGAGAAGATCAAGAAATGGTAGTAAAAAGTGAGAGATGGGTGCATGTTCTTGAAGCCAAGGGAAGAGTAGTGGTCAAGAATTCAGAACATTCTATCAGTAGAGTGATCAGAAAACACAGGGAGAAATACAGGAGGGGTGAGAGAGAGAGCGAGCGAGGGAGGGGGGATAAAAATATCCATCTCTGAGATGGAGGGAAGGCAAATTCTACCTGTGAATAGCACGCTTTTTCTTTCTGCGAAGTAGGAAGTAGAATTATTTGACAAAGTTCGAGGCTGAGGGGAGTGTACGAGGTTCTGAGAAGTTACAAGAAGGGTTGAGGGGCAGGGCGTGAGTTGAATCTCCTGTTGATGATGGGCAGTGGACCCCCTGGAGGCGGACGGCATCAGCTCTGGCAGGACCAACTTCACAGCTTGCCGACAGGCCACCAGGCCAGTGGGCTGAGGGGACAGCCAGGAGGTGGTCAACCTGAGCTACGACGGGTCCAGGAGGCCAGGCCCACAACCCAGAGGTGTTTGCTCAGGGAGACACCCTCTACCTGACAGTGTACCCATGTGTTAGTGGGTGAGGACAAAACAGTGCCAGGAAAAGGTATCACTTAATGTTTGAATCAGAATAATGATGTATCCTTCTATTTTGAACATTTTTTATTAACGTGGCTTGGTTCATTTCCACAACTGTTTGCCTTTGTGGAGAAAGTGTCATTTCCTGTTGTAATTCCTCCTGTTACTAGTTTGTATTCACCTGCCTCACCGTGCCATCGATATGTGTTGATAATGTGCATTTTACAAGTCTTTCGACAATGTATGTTGGTTCTCGTGGTCTCCAAGGTATTATACTTAAATGTGATATGTTAACCATGCGACTCAATTTTATTCCTATGGAAAACACGTTCAATATACATTTCCTTGCAATTTAATGTTCTCGAAGCATGTTTGTGACCCAGCGTGCTTCTTTATGTTGACATATTGTTCATCGAGTTTCATTAGTCAGATGATATGTCACATCACATATGGAACATGAGGAAAAGTGACATTAATGACAATCTGGTGACATTCAGTACTCTGCAACACATCAGGTTAAAAATAAAGCAGGAAAAAAGAGTCTTTCTTATTTTCAGTCAGGTCTTCCTTTTTTCTTGTCTTTCTTTCTTTTCTTTTTTCTTTGTTTTTACTCCTGAAGGAGCTGCTATGTGTTTGGATGAGGCGGCGATGATTACGGGTGAGGTTTTGCGGGGGTATAGTGGCAAGCCCCCCCTGCATTTGTGGGGGCGTCAGCGTAGGGGGTTTTCTGCGGGGGTGCCCCCCACTTCTCAGGGCTTGAGCTTTCCAAACTGCTCAGTGATGACACTTCATCCTGTGTGTATGTCAGCTTGTCTGGCACTCAGCTTAACGGGGGGGGGGGGTCTGGTGTAGCTAGAGGTAGGGGTGCCCCAGACCGGAGCGAGTCAGTGCCACGGAGCGAGAGAGGGGAAGATGAGTGCGAGTTCACAAGGAAGCGCAAGCTTTCTTGAATCCGAGGGCTGCTGTCTCTGGTGTCAAGGGAAGACTTCTGATGGGGGCCACCCAGTCACAGAGGCAAAGTAGAGGAAGTCACAGGGGACCGGTACCTCTTCCCGGAGAGGACGTTCAGTTCAGACACAGAGACCCCAGACTTGCCCACGTTCCCTCCCAGGGGCCCCAAGAGGAGGTATTGCCCCTGAATTCATGCACTATTGTCCAGGGAAGTTCTGAATAATATATATATATATATATATATATATATATATATATATATATATATGACATCTGGCTAACTGGAGATCGCAAAGTGAGGGAAAAGAATGGAACGTTGGGTTCTGAATGTAAGTCAACCCCTTAATTTTCAGGTTGTGTTTTAAAAAAATGCAGAAACAAAGGGAGCTCTTCATTTAAAACCTAAGTATCCTGTAATTTTCTACTTTTTAAATCCACAGACCTCATTCTGATACTCTATTTATGCGCATCCCAATGCGGTTTGGGCCGCCTTTATACAACCGGCTGGTTGGATTTCTGAATGCTGGCTTTCAAGAAGTGGGTTCTTCGTTCTGCTGACTGCTCCTGCCCCCTGCTAGGGAACCGCCAACGATGCCCCCTCCACCCCTCCACTGCTTCTCAAGGACTACATCTTCTTTATCATCTTCCCCACCTTCTCGTAGGAGGCCATGCTGTTCCAATGCTGGGATTATTCTTAAGTGGCCACGTGTCCGGGCAGATAGATCCACTTTAGACAGTTTATCGCAGGTGCCAGCCTCTGTTTCCCCCCTTTTCCTAGAGCTTAGCTGTTTGAAATTAAGAGAGACAGGAATCACATAATAACCTGGCGGTTTCTAGGCTTTCGTGGAAAGGCAAAGGCTCTGTGGTTGGTCACTCATGCTCTGGTTCCTTCTCCAATCTCTATAGTCACCGGCTGCCGTAATTTGGGTGGAGTTAGCTCGAAACAATGTTTATCTCTTTACGTTTTTGTTTGTTTTGTTTAACATCTGCTTCCTGTTTACAGCCTCTTTCACTGCTACCAACACCAGAAGAACAATAAAAATGGCTTTTAGAGGAAACAACACTCAGGCAGGGACAATATACAATTTAATTGATTATGAGCAGAGAAATGACACGCTCAAAACAAAAATTAAGTTAGAAAAAATAATCTTGTCCAATTCTGTGTTTGCCGTCACATATCTGAATTCACGTATTGCCTCATCCGAAGTTTTTATGGGTCTTACTCCAGGTGCAGTGGTTTTTTAGAGTCTCCATTACAAATTACCACAAACTGTGTGGCTTAAAATGTCAGAAAGTTGTTCTCTCACGGTTCAGGAGGCCAGAAGTCTGGAAGAAGCGTCATGAGGGCCAGGCTCCTGGCAGAGACAATCCTTGCTCCTTCCTCCTTTCGGATGCCTGCCGGCGACCCTCGGCATGCCTTGGCTGGTAGCTGTATCTCCTCAAATTCTGCCTTCCTTGTCACATGTCGTTCTTTCCCGGTGCCTCCCTGTCTTCTTGTAAGGACACGAGTCAGATGGCTTCAGGGTCCACCCCACTCCGGTGCGACCTCACCTTAACCAATGACATCTGCAATGACTCTGTTTTCAAATAAGGTCGCATTGTGAGTCCTGGGGGGATTAAGGCAGGAACTTAGCTTTTCAGGGGACACAATACCGTCCACCACACTGAGCACAACCACCAGCAACAAACCCAGGAGGGCACGGCTTCCACTTTCTGAAGGCACGCTCACTCTGACTGTGCCACAGCTCCTGATGGACACCAGGCTCCGCCAGCCTCGAGACATCTGTTTCCAAAATAACTGGTCATTGAGTTCAGAAGAGTTTATGGAAAACCAACAAGCATACGGTGGACTTGTTTGTAAGTTTACAGAACAGTTAGATAAGACGTGTGGACAATGACTCATCCTCAAAGTTGGGGACGAGTCTTTTCCACTCACTGCTCCTTTTTCTCTTCTCTGTGGGCAGGTGCGGTGTCTCCCAGCTGGAGCCTGTCCAGGTCCCCTGCCTCTTGTCCCGTGCTGCACCGGTGATGCTGCCTCACGCCCTCCTGCCTGCCCCTTGCTTCTGGCTGGGACGGAAGGAGCACTAGACTCCAGCTGGGAGCAATGATCCCACCCTAACCACCTCTTCTTCCTGGATCCTGGCTCTTTCCTTTCATCCGGCTATAATGTCGTACTTTAGCCAATGCTGAAACCGTTCTGGCTGCAGAACGGGGGACACGTTCTCAGCACCGGGTCTTCTCCTGTGGGTATTGATCTTGCCTCACCCGGACCACCGGTTCTGTTCGCTGACAGCTAGTTTCGATGTTCCTTCCAAGAAAACAAAATGAAACACAAGGCAAAGCCTAAAACAAAACTACAACCAGAGAAATTTCAATGGGATGGATTCTCCTCTTTATGCCCAGATCTATAGGACACCAGGGGAGACTGGAGTTGTTGTGATTGGGGTCTTTTAGGGGCTTCTTGTCCTCAGTGAGTGAGCTCTATCTGCTCTGTTGAGGACCCCGGTTGACAGGCATTGGATATAGAGATGAACTTGACACCGTGGGTCATGGGTGTTTGCTTGCCTAAGATGGGGCCAAAGGGGCAAAGTTGGTGGCTGCCACTGGCCACAAAGGTGCATAAGAACTGGCCAAGGAAGCATCTGTGACCTCAGTAGAGAGAAGCCACAGTGGCCAGCACTGGCCAGAATGAGATCACGGGTTCTAGTCAGTGAGAAGTGAGTAAGGAGAATCTAGGGCAGGCTGACCGCAGATGACCAGACAGGCCAGAGTCGTTGGTAGCTCTGCCCTGGACAGGGAGAGAGGAGAAGACTTCTATTTCTGAGACTGGCAAGCACCCTGTGGAGCCCCTGCTGTCCCTAGTAAGGAGCAAGGGGAAGCCCGGGCAAAGCAGGGGTGGGAGAAGCAGTATGTTGGGGTACCATATAGGACTTTAGTATCAGACACATAACACATTCTGGCGTCAGAGTTCCTTGACATAATAATAAAATAATTAGTAATAATAATAATAATAAAAAGAGACTTTCAAGAGGTGGCCCACAGTTCCCTGGGAGTGCCGCCAGGAACGGTGTCCAAGCTCATTGCATGGTCCTGTAGTGAAAACCGTGGTCACTGTCCCTTGGCTTCAAAGATCTTAGGAGTGAAGAGTAGATACACCTTAAAACATTGTCCCCACGCCCGCCAGATGGCGGGCCTTTGTGCTTGGGGCTGCCTCGACCTGGCTCTCTTTCCATTCTGTTTGGTAACACCCCCGTCACCGACAAACATCCATGCTAGGCTATGAGGTCTTGGGCTCCTGCCTTGTGAAGGTGTGATCGTGATGTAAGTAAAATTAAGGGAGACTGGACAACGACACTGGGTCCCAAAGATGAGAATCATCCTCTCCAGCCCCCGCCCCCTCCACAACTGGCCCTACTGGGCGCATGATTGTGTAAAACCGTTGCTATCCATTTAAGGTTGGTCTGGGAACTGAATCCTAATTCATGGGCACCTTTAAAAGCAGAGATAGAATGGGGTGCAAATAACCTTGGCACCTCATAACTAATGCCAGCCGGTAGTACAAGTAATCCCTGATTTATGAAAGTCTCAGTTGCCAGAGTGAATCTGTGATTGAATTCTTTAGGACCTAAATTTATTTTCTTATAGAAACAAAAACATACAAGGCGCAAGTTTCCTTAGCTAGCCCAGATATATCCATCTAAGCCACAAACTGATGAGACAGAGTTATTAATACTAAGCAGATCATAAGATCTATATTTATATTATAAACACCTATAATGCAGTTATGCTGTATTTATGCTATATTCTATTATTCTCTGTTTATATTATGGGCCAATCCCAACCAGCTGCTCAGATTTCTACAGGACTTGTTGCTCAGTGTGAGTGAGAAGGAGAGGCTCTGGAGTCCACCCTCCTCCTCACCCTGATGTTGTTGACCCTCGGGGCTGAGTTTTCACTGATCTGCATATGACACAGCTGCCTGCTAAGTGGAGTAGGGAGGAAGTGCCATAGTCCTTAGGAGACAAGACTGTCCACATGGGCTGGAAGCTCAGAGCGGGCTTCACAGATGACGTTGTGCCTGAAGAGGGCTCAGGGGGTCTCTAAACTGGACCAGTGAGTGGGAGGTGACAGGGAAGTGTTGGGGAGGGGGTGTGTATGTGGAGGCACCAGTTCTCTCTGCAATGGAATCTGTCTGCCTCGTTTGTTGCTACCTCCAAGTGTCTGGCAGAGAGCTTGGCATCCAGTAAGCACTCAGTACATATTTTCAAATGAAGAAACAGCAAAAACAGCCTTCTTCCTCCTTTTGGTGTATTCTTATTTTGAATATCTTGGGATCGTTTTATGTACATCTAGGAAGTCAACTGTAGCCGTCTATCTCCCAGCCATCTTCTCTAGAGCAACCTCTTAGACATTTTGGTATGGATGAGGTCTTCCTCAGGAAGCAAAAGGTAGTGGGCGGCAGGGGGGGGGGAAGTGGGGGAGGGGGGACAGCTGAAAGTAGAAGCTAGAAGTTTGAATCTATTGGATGTTACTCACATTTGAAATGTAAAACCAGTGAAGGGAAATGAAGGAAAAACTAACATAAGAATTTTCACAGAAGCAAGATGGCACACCCCAGTGCCAGAGGTGGTCAGTGAAAGCTACATCCCTGGGACTCACTGCAGCCACAAGAACGATAGGCCACCCACTAAGCTTCTCCTCATAAGTCTTCCGGAATGGTGACCAACCATCCTTTGGAAGATGTCATGACAGGATGAAGTGAGCTTACTGTGAGCAGAAGTGAAAGAAACAAGGGGTGGACTGTAACTGATATTGCCAGTGCTTCTCTTGGATTCCCTGAGTCCCTTTCCTGGGTGCCTCTTCCCAGCAGGGGATGCTCATGCCTTCAATGACCACTATCTGTCATGTTTCTTTGGATGACTGTCACAGGGCTGCCTGGACCATTTTGTTTGCTTGTTCAGACAGTTGGAAGCACCTAGGAGTTTATGTTCCCTTGACACAGATCTTAGCCAGTGATTGAGACGTTCAACGATATGATAGCCCAGCCCCTTTGCCTTAGGTCAAGACAACCATTAGGTGTAATTTACACTTCATAATCACCCTAGGGATCAAAATGAAGCTACTTGCTGCCTTCACATCCTTGCCTGGCCTTTCCCTATCTTACCCTGCTTACTTCTGTCTCTCATCAGCTTCCCTGGGACCATTTCCTTTGCAAACCGATCATTGTTCATGCATTCTTACCTCAAGTTCTGCTCTGGCAAACCTGATCATAACCAGAATGTAAGATCCTGGGAGGTTGAGATGGTCTCTAGTTATTGTGTACAGCACAGGCATAGGTATCACAGACAACATTAGAGTCTTAAAATTATCGAATCATTTTAAAAAACTATAAATGATTACATATGTATACATAATTTACAGAAAGATGAAATATCTGCTTACTAAAACTGAGATATAATTTTCCCTGTTTTTTTGCAAAATTATGGGGAGCTCTTCTATTTTGAAATCTTCGTTTTATTTTGATATTTCCAGCATGATTCTGACACTACTCATTATGAAGGGTCCATCACATTCTCATTAAGGTGAGGAATGACACAGAAAGAATACCTTATGGCAATAAAATTTATTTTTAAAGTAAAGTTTGATTTTCAAAGATCTCACAGCATACAAATGAATTTCCCTTTCCTCTTGGCTATCATAATATTCACAGAAAATTACAATAAGATGAATCATTCACATCAGTCAGAAATTCATGATTTTAAGATCTCATACAATGCCTCTGATAAGATAATGTATAAGGAAAGAACATAATTGAAGTAGCAGAAAAGACTCCCTTTGATAAAGATGACAAAACCCTCACATCGCAAATATGGAACCCATCATTCACCATATGCCAGTTCTCATCCCAAACATGTTTAAAAGGTATCTTCTTGACTTACTTTGTTTCTATGGTACATGTATGTGATGACACAGAAACTGACCTTCTGAAAACACAATAGTTCTAGAAAACAATATGTAGCGGTGAGTGCAAATGCATTTGGAAAGGCAGATGTGCTACTTAAGCATAAGAAATGCTAAGCATGGGCCACGTGGAGAAGTAGGTAAATATGGAGAGATATTCATTGATGGAAGATTCAGGAGTGCTGTCATGAAGTTTTCTGACTCCCCAGGGTCTGCAAACACAGTAGATTGGCACTTCCTGGCCCCTCTGTGGCTGGGTGTCGTCACATGATTAGTTCTGGTCAAGGCGGTGTGAACAGAATGCCCTGGGGCACTTCTCGTTGGAGCACTCCATCGCCTGTGTGGACCCCCACAACTCTCTGCTGCCACAGTGGTGGGAGTGTCTGAGATTGTGTCAAGCTGGTGTGGCAGTGAGGAACTAAAATGAGTATGACCGCACCTTGCACCTATGAGAAGCCTATAATGTGAATAAGAAATGAAACTGTATACAGTTAAGCTATTGAAACAATGGGATTATTTCCATAGAACATCAGCCCATCCTTTCCTGATATGAAAGGTGATGTCTACCTTCCATTTTCCCTCCTGCCACCTTTTCTTCCACAGCTTTTTACCCCTCTACAGTCAGTCCTCCAGAATCCCATGGGTCCCGTCTCTCATTTCCCCAACCAAAGCCCATTGAGAAATTAATTCACACTATGGCACAGTGAGGCTTAATTTAGTACATCTTTCTGAGACCTTTTTTTTCAAGCAGGGAAAAAACTTAAGGCACATAAATAAATAATGGATAATGAAGACTGAAGACTGACAAAACTTTGTGGGAGAAAAATCTGGTGGGGGTATTAGGACACTGTTTCTATTGTAAGCCCCAGGAGAGCATTAAGATTAAAAGCTCCAGATTAGACAGAACAAGTCTCAAATCCTCTTACTACCAGCTTTCGACATTAACAAAGCTGCATAAATTACCTGGTCCTCAGTTTCCCCTCCAATCAAATAGGACAAATACACACAGCTTATGGTTGTTGGTAAGATTTAATGGAGGTAGTGGAGGCATCCAGTAGGAAGCTATGAAGAAACCTTTTTATTATTACTCTTATCATTATTCTCCACATGATTTGCTTTCTGCTCCTTTGTCTGGCCAGAAATTGACAGGATGTTGTCATTACTATTTTTATTGAAGACCACTTTTGGAACATCCTCCTCCTCCACGCCCCACCCTAGTGGTGGCCCCCTGTTCTGAGTTCCCGTGTCCTCATCCTCTTCTGTTCGGAAGAGGAGAATCAATCCCACGTCTGGCATCTGCCTTTGGCATATGCCTCATATCTGCTTATTACTTCTCCTCTGCAGAGGATTGAAGGCATTGCCCATAGGTCCCTAGGCCATCTTCAGCCCGCAAGCTGCTGACACAAGCTCTCTGGCCGCAGGGTGGCTCACTGTGGTGTTACACAGCTTTATGCCATCCACTAGCCAGAAAATGAATTGACCCTGGAATCTGAGAAGCAAGACACTTCCTTTTTTTTAAACTTTTTAAAAAAATGTTTATTTTTGAGATACAGAGAGAGAGAGAGAGAGAGAGAGCATGAGCAGGGGAGGGGCAGAGAAGGAGGGAGACTCAGAATCCGAGGCAGCCTCCAGGCTCTGAGCTGTCAACACAAAGCCTGACACGGAGTTCGAACTTGGACCGCGAGATCATGACCTGAAGTTGGGTGCTTAACTGGCTAAGCCACCCAGGCGCCCATGAAAAGCCAGACACTTTCAATTTCATATCTATCTATGTATCTATATCTATCTATCTATCTTGTATCTATCTATCTATCTATCTAGTTTATTTCTGTTCAACTTGACCATGGATCCATGATGTACATCATCAGTGTGGAAGAGTAAGTGGAATCACATTCACTTTCATGGAGATTCAAAGTGAGTCTCTTTGGGGTTAAGAGTTTAAATTTGGGGGGGTATGATGGAGGGAGTCAAATAATCAAAACTCAGATTATGAGTCAGGAAAATCAAGGTTTCTCCTTTCTTACTGGCTTTGTAACCTTGGGAAGTTCGGTGCTGTGAGTTTGCATTTCTTTACACATAAAAATGGAATAATATCTGTCTTACCAATATTATAGGTTTTCCTAGGGGTCAAACGATGTAATATTCTGGAGTACTGTGCAAATTAGGCAGTTATAATTATGTTTATTATTCAGAAGGGAGCTCACATCGTACAAGCAGCAAGTGGATGATGGGCAGGGTGGGGTAAGAATAATATGAGTTCTAAGACTGTTCCATCCTGGTTGTTTCATCAGAACATTAGATGCTATCTTTAAGAAGTTTTGGTCTGGGGCGCCTGTGTGGCTCAATAGGTTGAGCGTCCTACTTTGGTTCAGGTCATGATCCCACAGTCTGTGGGTTCAAGCCCATGTTAGCTGTGCTGACAGCTCAGAGCCTGGAGCCTCCTTCTGATTCTGTGTCTCCCCCTTTTTCTGCCCCTCCCTCACTCGCGCTCTGTCTCTCAAAAATAAATAAGCATGTAAAAAATTAAAAATTTTAAATTTAATCTAATCTTTTTCTGTTAAAACAATTCATTGTCACAGTTTCACCATTTGCGTGGACAATCTTCCCCCCAGGGCTTTCTTCTTTCGGATATAAGAGTTGCCCTTAGCCAGTGAATTGAGATTCCCTATGATGTTGGAAAGACTCACAAGGGGGGAAGTGGACCACTGTGCGTATTAGAGGGGTGTTTTCAAATTAAAGATCACTGAAACTTATTTTGAAAAGCAACAGCTGAGTTTATTGTCCTGTTTGCTGAGGATTACCACACTCTCATGTGCCTTTCCTCTTAGAAGAAAGGCTTGCCATTTTCTGTGTGTGTGTGTGTCTAGAATGTTGGCCAAACCACATTTGAAATCCATGAGAGACTATTCTTTTATTACGACCTAATTCAACACAGGTTTAACTAATCTAAGGCCCTTTCTTTTCTGGTTCGTTTTCCAGAACAATCCTAATAAATTCACACTCAAGCCAAACGCTTCTGTGTTTTTAGTCGAACATGGGAGAATGGTGGTGAAATACTCTCTTCAAAGTGGCAGGGGCCTGTGATGACAACCTAAGACCCCGGCTAAGGGGACATTAGCCATGATCATGGGGATCTTGTCTTTCATGTGACTGAAAAGGAAAGCAGAGGATTTAGCAGCTGTAGCCTCTTGTTGAAGACTGAACGGAGACCAAGGGGCATCACTGCTGCGACGTACGATTGACAAAGAAAAATCGGTAAACCACGGCTTAATGCCCATCCCCCGAGGGGAGGCTGGACGATCATCGCATGACGTCCATGGATGCGGTGGACGGGCCACGGGTCCCCCAAGAGTTTCATGCTTGGTGGAAGGGACCTTCCCAAATGCGAAATGGGTTGTCAGCATATTTTACAGTATTTTTAATACATGTTTCCCTTTTCGTTACCCATCAATCCGCGCTATCTTTACACATATTTTTCCTTCTTCACAAAATCTTTCTGAAAGTGCTGCTGGAGGGGAGTTCACAGGTCAGTTCTTTTCCTGATTTTCTTTTCATCCTCCTGTACTTGGAGCGTCTTTCAAACTTCCGATTTGAATGGAAATAGGGCTGGGCGGTCTGGGATGTGTGTGCTGCCCACAAGAACCGCCAAAGCGGTATTTGCTCCGTCAGACCCTGTACATCACAGCAGTTTCGAGCCTATGGAAGGAAACTGTGCAGCATGGTGAGTGAGCTTTAAAGGGTCATTTGCCCGGATACACATCCCTAAAAGAGTTTGCACACTAGAAAACAGGACCCACCCCCATCGAACACAGAAAACACTAAAGCGTAAGATACCAAGTGTCAAAATCACGTTCACATTATTGTCGCCAAGAAAATAGCATCTTTACTTAACGATTGTAAGTTGCTGGCCAGTTTAACCGGCTAAGGTTGAAGGCATGCACGGTCGCCATGCTGAGTTAGGGAAATAAACTTGAACTCTGGCACAGCTCCGGTCCTGCCAGCTTGTGGTTAGGAGAGCCCCATTTTCTGTGGCTCTGGGTAGACGCGACCACGTTCCTTTCCAGCCGTCTGACTCTGAGCTCCACTTTCTCACCGTTTATTTTCCCTTCGTGTGACTCAAAAAACACGTTTTAAAGTGCAATTACAAGAAAGGTGGCAGGATTGTTAAGTGAGCTTTGTATTTGTGTTGGTTCGCCTCAGTGTTTGTGCTTTTCATGTCCTCACCATGATTATAAGAATAATTTCTTATGCCGGGACTTTGGCAGGGGCAAAGGCTGGCCGTGCTGGAAGACAATCACTCTTTTGTGAAAAACCAGGGTCGAGTGGAGATCACGGCTGGGGAAAGAAGGAAGGACTCTGAGGAAAGAAGGACACTCTTTCTTCTCTTCCTTTCCTTTCCTTTCCTTTCCTTTCCTTTCCTTTCCTTTCCTTTCCTTTCCTTTCCTCCTTTCCTCCTTTCCTCCTTTCCTCTTCTCTTCTCTTCTCTTCTCTTCTCTTCTCTTCTCTTCTCTTCTCTTCTCTTCTCTTTTTTTTCAGATTTAAAAGGGGCCAAAACCCATGCGGCAGTGATGAGCCATGCCTCCTTCAGGGTAGTGCCCGGTGTGCGGTAAGGTTTAAGGGCACGGACGCTACATCTACTTTGGGAGGCTCCCTTGGCCCCGGAACCCCTGCTCTGAAAGCAGCTCCCAGATCCTAGGCTTGACACGAGCGAGCTCAGACTCCGACTGGAGCATCCCAGGTGGGCGTCCTGGGGGCGGTGCAGGTGGGGAGACCTAGTGATGGCCAGGCTGAATGGCCTGTGTGCCGTGCTCACTCACAGTAGGGCACTAATTGGATAGTTTTCACATATTCTATTTTTTCTGATCAAAAACGTATATCCAATGAGTGTACAAAACTCACGATAGGGTCGCCTGGGTGGCTCAGTCGGTTAAGCGTCCGACTTCAGCTCAGATCACGTGTCACGGTTTGTGAGTTTGAGCCCTGTGTTGGGCTCTGTGCTGACAGCTCGGAGCCTGGACCCCGCTTCCGATTCTGTGTCTCCCTCTCTCTGCACCTCCCCCACTCATGCTCTGTCTCTGTCTTTCAAAAATAAATAAACATTAAAAAAAACTCACTATAGGTTTGAAAAAATTTGAAAATTGGAGAACAATGAAAACTCACTGTGAATCTCAGAGATAGTGATTATTAATGTTTGGGTGTATTTCCTCCTGGTCTATTTCTCTATGCAATATATATATATATATATATATATATATATATATGCTCTCTCTCTCTATATATATATATATTTCCTATGTATATATTCTCTATATATTTCCTATATATATATATATTCTCTATATATATATTTCCTATATATATTCTCTCACTATATATTTCCTATATATATTCTCTCTCTATATTTCCTATATATATATTCTCTCTATATATATTTCCTATATATATTCTCTCTATATATATTTCCTATATATATTCTCCCTATATATATTTCCTATATATATATTCTCTCTCTCTCTATATATATATATATAGATATATATCTCTATATCTATCTATCTATGTATATATATATATATATATATACACATAGAGAGAGAGAATATATATATATATATATATATATATATATATTCTTTGTGAGATCATTCTACTGAAATTTTCCACATAAGATAATAAGAACACTTTTTTTCACTTATTAAAAGTAGGTACTATAATAAATGGAATTATATTCCATTATATGTTTTTTTTTATGTTTTATTTATTTTTGAGGCAGAGAGAGACAGAGCATAGCAGGGGAAGGGCAGAGAGAGAGGGAGACACAGAATCTGAAGCAGGCTCCAGGTTCTGAGCTGTCGGCACAGAGCCCAACGGGGATCTTGAACTCACGGACTGCGAGATCATGACCTGAGCCGAAGTCGGACACTCAACCGACAGGGCCACCAAGGCGCCCCTCCATTATATGATTTCAATTGACCTATTTTCTATCACATGTTTTGTGGCTATTATTACAAGCATGTGGATGTCCCACCAGGAGCCTCCACTGTGTCCCCCTGCATGTGGCCGGCCACACTGCATGTCCTCAGAGACTGAACACTTCACCTGGGGTCCAGGCCATAGCTGTTGGAGGGGAGGATGGTTCTGTCACAGGTGGTATTTATCACTTGGTTGTCCTGACCTGACAATGCTCAGGTCAGGAACAAGAGGGACTGTGGCAAAGCCCAAACAGAAAGGCTTTCACATGTGGCTCCGTAAGACCTCGATAATGGAATACAATCCAACATGGTTAGGATGATCCTATTTCCTGCCTCTCCTTGGTCCCCCTCCCAGTCTTGACCCCACAGGGGCAACAGTACGTATGTGGTCATCACAGTGAACATGGCAGCGGTGGACCCAGGGCCAGGCAGTGAGAACGGCCACCTTGTCTAGCAGCCACGGCCGGCTGAAGCAGGACAGCCGGCCATCGGACAGTGATGCGGGGAGGGACCTCAACGGAGCGGGGTTGAGACAACTCTTGATACCTGGAAAATGTCTCAAGAAGGACCCAGAGAAAAGGGGCAGGTACAGATATGTACAAATAATTGAGTAGATGAGTTCACAAAGCAAATGGGAGATGCCACTCAGGACTCCCCAAAATAATGGGAATAAGTTTTGCTCAGCATTGGGCTTCTGCGTTAGCACGAAGACTTGGACCAAAGATACACAAATTAAATCAATAGCTCCGAAATGAGCATCTTTGCATAGACATTTGATTCTTTCAGGCACATTCTTAGAAGTAGAATGATTGGGCCCAAAATAACGTATTGATCTAAGGCTCTTGCTTCGTCGTATTGTTTTCCAGAAAAATGCCCGTCTACATTTTCCCAAAATTTTGAAAGATTTCCATTTCTTTACATCCTGGCTAACACTGGCAGCAGGACTGAAACAATGGGCCTAAGGGAGCATGATGTTAGCGGGAGGGACAGAGGAGAGCAGGCGTGAGCTGAGGTCCTGAGCGGAGAGTGGAGAACAGCGCCAGGACCTGCCTGCCCCAGGGGATGGTGTGTGCTCACCTTGGGGCGGACACTGTGGTGGGGGAAGGGGGCTTGGAAGGGAAGGACATCAAAGCTAACCTGTCATGGAAAATATGCACTCATACCCTTATCTGCGCTGGAATACAATTTCTTAATCATTCAGAAAATGTCTAAAATCAGATACTCTGCAATCGAAACCCTCTGTGTCCACAGTAAATTTGCAGAATGAGCATCTGCTTTGGACATACCTGATTATGTATTCGTTTCCCGTGGCCTCCATAACAGATCACCACAAATTCAGTTGCCTTCAAACAACTGAAGTTTGTTCCCTCTCAGTTCTGGAGAGTGAAAGTCCACAATCAGGGAGCTGGTTGGCTCTAATGGAGGCTCCTTCCTTGGCCCAAGCGGTTCCTGGTGGTTCTTGGCCATCCCTCGCCCTCCTTGGCCTTCGGGGCTGTGTCCCTGCAATCTGTCTCCATCACCACATGGCCCTGCTCTCCTGGCTGTCCAAATGCCTCTTTTTTTTTTTTTTTTTACAAGGAGACCAGCCGCTGGATTAGAGCCCATCTCAGTCCAGTCTGACCTCATCTTAATTTGATGACATCTGCAAAGTTCCTGTTTCCAAATAAGGTCACACTCACTGGTACGGCACGTTAGGACCTCAATGTGTCTTTGGAGACAGGGCACAGTGGTACCTAGTAACACTTATATATGTATCTCCTTCATTTATAGACTAATACCACATTATTTACTCTGGTGTAAAGTCTTGGTAGGTAGGGTCTCCTTCTTTTAGAAATATGAAAACATTTTTGTAGGAGCTCATATTCCCTAAAGTGCCAGGAAAATCTCATTACATGGGGCCCAATAATCAATGATTAGATGGGTCCTTTTTTTCACGAATGGTATTTCTTATATATTCTATTTCTATTTTTATAGAAACTCTTACAAGGAATAAGGAAGGTCTCCATATATCTTGTTCTAAGTCACACTCAGCAGAATGCTGCGTGCACCTGGGCTTTTATTATACATTTTTAACACAATGGTGATAAAAATGAGTCCCAACAAGGCGTGTAATTATTTTCCGCTCATCTTGATGTCACTGACGCTGCAGTATGAACTGCGGGCATGTTCCTTGTGTTTCGGGTGCCATAAGCCTCCTTTGGTGGTCTGCATTTTTCCACCTTGGTTCTCACCTTTTTCCCCCAGTCTGCCGATGCATCACATCCACATTTTTTCGCACAATGGATACTTTATCTCATTCCCATAGATATCCTTGTTCCTCACCAGCAACTCTATTGCATGCTTTATTGGGGTGAGGGGCTGGGAAAACCTCGGATCGGACTCACCACTCTGTATCCCAGGCAAGCATGTGGGTGACCTGTGGCGTTGCCCCAGGGCCCTTGGTTTTCTCGAGTTCATGACCACCAGCTGCCTCCCAGCTCTCCGTCTCCCCTTTGTTCCTTTGGACAGTCTCCAGCATAGAGCATAGTGTGACAACCATTTCTGCCTGTAAATGGGGGGAGATAACCAGCTATCACTCTCTCTTCCTCTTGGTCTTTCTTTCTTTCTTTCTTTCTTTCTTTCTGTTTTCTTTCCTTGTGGTTGTTTATTTTCAAGAGAGAGAGAGAGAGAGAGAGAGAGAGAGAGAGAGAGGACATTAATGGGGGAGCGGCAAAGCGAGGGAGACAGAAAATCCAAAGTGGGCTCAGAGCTGTCAGCGCAAACCTGATGCGGGGCTGGAACCCACGAGCCATGAGATCAGGACCTAAGGAGAAGTCAGATGCTCAACTGACTGAACCACCCAGGCGCCCCATTATCGAGGCCTTTCAGTGAAGCGGTATCTTTACCGTCAGTCGCAAGGGTGTTGGACCCCATTCTGCTAAGTGGGCTTTGACGTCCACTGCTACTTCAGCAGGAATCTGCCCTTGGACTGGGGAGTGGGTCCCTCGTACCTCTCTGGCTCCCACTTCCTCCCAGCCCGCCCCTTGCCACTGTGCTCGCAAATGTTCACCGACATGCTAACTACCGTGGAGCACCGAAGAGCGGGGCGATGGTGTCCCGCGCGATCCCGAGACAATCGAACAGCTTGCTTATGCATCTATTTGGCTTGGGTGGAAAATTAGAACAGCTTTAATCTGCTACCAGCATCAAGCAGGGAAGCACTCCCTGGAGTGTGGAGTTAGAAGCATCGCAGCAGGCCCTGATGAAGGCGGCCTGCTGTGGTGTCGATACAAACAGCGCGCGCGCTCCTAGCCGGGAGGGTGCTGGCTTGCTTTAAAAAGAGCATGTTGTATTCGAGGGGGAACCATCTTTAGGCTGAACTGTCCCAGAGCTGAGTCGCTGCAAAATGGAAAAATACAGATGGGGATTTCTTTTTCTTTCTTTCTTTTTTTTTTTTTTTTCTTTTCTGGGTGCCCACATCAGTGTGGATAATTGAATTGAGGTCTTTAAAAATGGACACGTAATGCAATTCGGTCAGATGAGCATTTTAGATTTTAGTAATTAGTACTTCGGGGCTTGATGAAGTGTAGGAGGGAGGAGGGAGGAAAGTCTATTTTAGGAGATTGGAGTGATAAGGCCTTTGCATGTTTTTATCAGTTCATGTGGAATTTGACATATGGTAAACAGGAGAAGATAGTATTTAAAAACCCCATAAATATACAGGGTTGAAAAAAATACCAAAGAAGAGCTCGGGGATGCCTGCCAGCACCCCTCCCCTTGGCTTCAATAGTAGGGTAGCATAAAAGGGCTCCATATCATTGTGAGAACCGGATCCAGTAATACAGAAAGTCAGCAACGTCAAATCGAGCGGACGCGAGGCTCTCGGTGGCACGTTAATTAATTCCATCCAGTCGCGCCCAAGTTCTCAGGCTCCATTTTGCATCTCCTCCTGGTCTCTATATTTAGAACCGTGAACTTCCATAATACTACCCACTCTAGGAGAAGCCAAATTCTAGGTTGACTTGATTTGGCACATTCCCTTGTTTTATGGCTTTCTGTCAAAACCTCCAAATTAACGCAATGTTATGTTGACTGTTTTGTTTCTTAATGCAATGAAGCTGTCCTGAAATTACAGTTAGATAGAGCTTTTTAGAAATTTGCATTGACATCATAATCATATCATAATAAAAATGTAATGGAGCCTCATAACTTTGCATGGACATGTCTATTGTCAAGGTATGGCATTAAGAGAGTCTTTTATGTGATTTTTAATGTAATTTTTTAGTGAAGTATTTTTAAAAAGTGTCAAGGCAAACATAGTCATCATAAACAAATAACATTTGCCTCTGTCACTTCAAAAATAGCTTACTTAGCTATTTGATTTGCTATGTGATGAAATGGTGCCTTGTTTGGCTTGATTTTCTTACTTTTTATATTCCCCAAAAGCATGGAACCAAGAGTAAGGAGATGTGGATCGTAATCCTAATTCTGTCCCTATTCACTGCCACTCCTTGTTCTCCAACATTTGCCCTGACTCTGAGGCTTATTGTGAGCCTCGAGAGAGATTCGATGGGAAAGTGCTTAGGAAAGTTAAAAGTATTAAGAAAATATTAAACCCAGAACAAAGTATTTTTGGTAAGTGAGTAATAATGGCAGTGTAAAATAGTTCATTTTGACTGGAGCTAATTCAGTATTACAGGAAATTCTAACTATATATCTTCCAAGTAAAAGTTTCCATCTTTCTTCAAGACAGGAAATTGTACCAAGATGAAATATGGGGGAGAAAAAATTTTATTTTTAGTATTAACCGAGTCATGCTAAAGCATCGTACTCATACTCAACCACGTCTTCACGTGTTGTGTGTATGGAAATCACCACACAGAACAGGGGGAGAAAAACACACACTCGGTATTTACTCACCTAGCATGACTCGAGCCAGCGGGAGCTTGCTTTATTTGCTCCATTTTCTTTTTTCTGATTTGGAAGGAGTTAACCACATTTCCTTTGGTACCAAGAGAACAGAGCCTTCTTGCCAAGTCTTCATAGGGATGCATCTGATGTTTAGTGCCAAAGAAGGAACTGTTCATTCAATCCGCTGCAACCCTTCTGCGTGATGGCAGCCAATGAATGGCTAGTGGCACCTGCACCAGCGTGGACCTCCACCTTGGGCCAAGGGGTGAGGGTGAAACGTTCTAGACTTCAAGGGGTCTCATCCTACCTGCATGCCTCTCACATGCTCTACCTGTGGCCTTTCCCCCCAGTTAGTCATTTCTCAAGTGAAACTGTAGATAGAATGCATGGCCCTCCTTTTCTGATTTCCAAAGGCTTTTGTATGATGATAATCATGTGTGCAAGTTACACATTTGGTGCATGTGGGGTGCCAGCAGTTTGTAAGAATTAGTGTCTTCGTTGTTTTAAGATAAACAAATGATTTGGATCTTGAGTGGCCGAAGGGAATCCCAGGAAATCCTGTAGACCATGGAAACCATGAAGGAGGAGAAAATAAACACTTCTAGCTCAGGAGAAGCCGGAGGTGAGCAGAGACGAACAGCTTAGGAAAGTAATAAAAAGTTACTTTGGAAAGAGAAGAAAGCGATAGATGCAGAAAGGCTTCGCTCATTTTGGGGGGCGGAAGCACAGGCGGGCTTCAGAGAGCAGCTGGACAGAGGCTACACAGCCAGATTTGTCTCCGTGTTGAGCCAGGCTGCGCGGTGGGTGCAGGGTAGAGGGTGAACTTGCACATCATCGAGACTGGGAGCGGTGGAGTTTAACCACAATAAGAGCTTCGATCTTTGAATGATTTGCCGGGCTGAATACAGAAACATTTACGTGGAAAAAGCAGTTGATTTACCTTAAGATGGTAAATTTTTGATGGCAATTTTTTCTGCCCCCAAATTGGATGAAATGGATGAACATCAAAATCTTAAATTAGGAATTAAATTCTCAGGTTCTATCTGTGTGATACCTAAGCATCTGATCAATTCCTCGCCTCCAGATTGGTTTTGGTACCTACGACTCATTCAACAATTTATTTTGACTTGACTGGTTCGTCACTTGTTTTTAGAAGCGCAGATTTGTTTTTTATCAATTAATTTGTTGAAAGTACTTAAAGTTGGTGATTGCATTCCTCACGAGGAAATATGCATTCCCTACAGTTAACAGTACTCATTTATTCACAACAATCCTGTAAGTTTTAGGACCAAGCATGCATATTGGAGCATTTGTTAATTCCGAAAACAGTATTTATCGAGGGTTTGCTGTATGAAGCACAGGATGATTTTAAGATATCTATGCTTGTATCTCCATTTCTAAGGTCAATATTCACTGGCAACTATGCTAACCAGTTTGTACTTTTACATTTAATTTTGAGACATTGTCAAATAATACTTTATTATTGGAAAAATAGCCTATAAAACCATACATAAAATAATGCTTTATTATTGGAAAAATAGCCTGGAAAACCATATGTAAAATTATATCAAAATCAAGCCCATCTGACTCTTTTTCCAAGGATCTATCCTTGATTATTTATTATTTCAACAAGAATCAGCAAAATTCCCTGATGCCTTGATGATACAGTGCTTAACATTTTTATTTACTTGTGTGTTTGTTTTTAACTGTAGAAACATTAATAGAAATAAAATAGGGCCAAGAAGCTCATGTGTATTTATCACCCATTCTCCACAATTATCGACCTGTGACGAATCTCATGTCAGCCGTATCTTATACCTACTTCTCACTAAAGATTTTTTAAAACTTTGTATTCAGTGGAATTGTAATATTCACTCCTTACTATTCTCTATTATCTTTTGTTTTGTAAAATACACACAATGTAAAAGTTACCATTAGTGACATTTACTATTTTCACAATGTTTTGCAATAATCCCTGCCATCTAATGTCAGAACACTTTTGTTACCTTAAAAGGAAGCCCTGTATCCATTAGGTAGTCACTCACCATTCTTGCCTCCCCAAACCCTTAGGAACTTCAAATCTGTTTTCTATCTCTATGGATTTGATCACTCTGGACATTTTATATAAATTGAACCATAAAATATGAGGCCTTTTCTGCCTGGCTTCTCTCACTCAGCATGTTTTCAAGGTTCATCCACATTACAGCAGGTGTCAGCATATCATTCCTTTTTATGGCCGAATAATATTCCACTGTGTGGATGGACCACCTTTTATTTACTCATCAGCTGATAGACATTGAGTTGTTCCTCGTTTTGGGCTATTGTGATTAGTGCTGCTGTGATAGTTGTGTATAAGTTTTTATCTTGAACACCTGTTTCTAATCCCAATATACCCGTAAGTGAAAAATTTGGAATTTTGTATGGTAAGTTTTATGATTAAAAATATATGATAATTTTTTGCCCATTTATCTGCAACATCTATTTAGATCCTTGGCCCATTTTTACACTGGGTTGTCTCTTTATTGTTGAGCTGTAGGGGTTTTTGACTACCCTGAATACTTGGCCTTATCAAATTCAGAATTTGCAAGTATTTTCTCCCATTCTGTGATGAGTTCTTTTTCCACTTTTTCGGGGTATCCTTTAAAACACAACAGTTTTTATTTTGAGGAAGGTCCAATTTATCTCATTTTTTTTTCCTGTGGTTGCTTGAGCTTTTGGTGTCACGCCCAAGAAACCATTGATTCATACATGGTCATCCAGATTTATGCTTATGGTTTCTTCTAACCGTTGTAACTTTTAGCTCTTACATTGGGGTCTTAGATCCATTTCAAGTTTATTTTTGTATGTATTTGAGACAGGAACTAAACTTCATTCTTTTGCACATGAATATCCAGTTGTCTCAGCACTGTCTGTTGAAAAGATTATTCTTTCCCCATTGGATGGTATTATCATCATTGTCAACAATCAGTTGATGATAGATGTATAGATTATTTCTGGACTCTCAGGTCTGTTTCATTGATCTGAGTCTTTTTGCTTAGATAAACATATTAAACAAACTAAATATGTATTTTCTTAAGCAAAATACATCACGAGATCTTACTAATATTTTCAATTGAAATTCAGCGCAAGAGTTTTACTCAACCTGTAACATGTGTCCCCTATCTTCAATGCTGGCTTTTCTTTGTTCTTAATGACACCAACATAATGGCTCATTTGCTTTATGTGACTACACACATACAAGAATTGCAGAATAACAATATAAGAAGTACCACCAACATTATAATACCTAAAAAAGTTTTTGAAATATATTTGCCGTGGCAAAGAATTGCATGTTGACCCTTCTTAGTTTCAGTACTTTAAAGATGTCACTCCAGGGGCACCTGGGTGGCTCAGTTGGTTAAGCGTCCAACTTCCGCTCAGGTCACGATCTTACAGTTCGTGGGTTCGGAACCCGCATTGGGCTCTGTGCTGATAGCTCGGAGCCTGCTTCAGATTCTGTGTCTCCCTCTTTCTCTGCCCTACTCCCAGTCTCTCTCAAAAATAAACATTAAATAAAATTTTTAAAAAAGATAAAGATGTCACTCCAGTGTCTTCTAACTTAAATTGTTTCCAATGAGAAATTTATTAGCATTTTCATTTTTGTTTCTATTCATATAATGTGCCATTTCTCTCTGATTTCAGTATTTTCTGTTCATTCCTTGAGTGAAGCAATTTAAGATGTGCCTCCATGCAGGTGTCTTCACGTATCTTGTGCTCTCCCTTGTTCACCTTCTCAATCTGTGGGTTTGAATCAAATCTGAAAAATTTGCAGTCATCATTTTTTCAACTACTTTTTCTTCACCTCTCCCCACCTCTTTTGGGAACTCAAATATCATGTATACAAGGTTGTGCTACTAATTAGCTTACTGATACTATTTGCAGGTTTTAGAATTATTTTTCATATGTTTCGTTATGAAACTATGTTGCTATGTCTTCAAGTCTGCTAATCTTTGCTAATCTTTTCTTCTGTGCATCTAAAATTCTGTTAATCCCACTCAGTGTATTTTCTTTATCTCAGATAGTATGTTTTTATCTTTGGAAGTTTAATCTGGATTTTTAAAAAATATGTTCAATGTCTTGCTTTCAGATTTTCTCTAGTTTCTTAAACACATGGACTAAAGTTATAATAATTGTTTTAATGTCTGTGTCTACTCACTCTATCATCTGAATCATTTCTGGGGTCAGCCTTGATTGATTTTTTTTCCCAGTTATGGACTATATTTCCCTTCTTCTCTGCATACCTGGGAATTTTTTATTGAAAGTCTTTCACCATGAATTTTTCATTTTTGGATGCTGGGTATTGCTTGCATTTCTAAAACTATTCCTGAAGTTTGTTCTGCAATCTGGTTAAGTTACTTGGCAATACTTTGATCCTTATGAACTTTGCTTGTAAGTGTTGACTGTGTAGACAAGAGGGCCATTTAATCTTGGGTTGTTTTTGCCTTTCTACTGAGGCAAAATTTCCTTCCAAGTAGTCTCTCCCATGTCCATTAATTATGACATTTTCCACTTGGGCTGATGGGAACAGGCACCATCCCCGGTCCTGAATGAGCCCCTAAGATAGTTGCCTCTTATCCTGTTGAGATGTTTCCCCCTCAACTCTGGATAATTTCCTCACACACATATAGTGATCAACACTTAGAGGAACAGTCAAGTGGGAGCCTCTGCTGAATACTTTAGGGCCATCTCCAGACCTATGGGTTCTCATTCTGTGCATCTGTCCATTCTGCAACTCCATCCTGAAAATTCTAGCTGCCTTGGCTTTTGTGATAAATTGAATAATGTCTGAATCCTAAGCCCCAGAATCTGTGAAGATGTTACCTAATATGGCAAAAGGGACTTTGTAGTTGTGATGAAACTAAGGATCCTGAGATGGGGAGATTATTCTGTGTTTTCCAAGTGGGCCCAGTATAATTCCATGGTCCTTATAAGAGGGAGGCTGAAGGGTCAGAGACAGAGAAAAAGAGATTAAAGGATGCTATATTGCTGGCTTTGAAGATGGAGGAAGGGGCGGAGAGCCAGGGGATTCGGGAGGGGTTCTGGGAGCTGGAAAAGTCAGGGAGCAGATGTTTTCCTAGAGATCCCAGGAAGAACACGAAGTGGCTGTCCCATTTTGGACTTCTGGCCTCAGGAATGGTAGCTAATAAATTTGTTTAAATTGTGTTAAGCTGGTAAATTCATGATGATTTGTCAAGACATGTTCCATCTCCTCAACTCGGGATGACATCTGGGCCCTCATGTTCTCTTTGTCACTGCGTTGTGGCCTGGGGATGCTCTCTAGGCAGGAAGCTGGGGTGAGGGTACTGCTAGCTTCACTGGTTTCCCATCCCTCATGGGTCCTGTTCTTCACTACCTGGTGCCCAGTGTCTCCAGCATCATCACGTCCTGCACTGGGTCCAGCTGTTCAGCTCTTTCAGGTGGGAGGGTTAGTCTGGTCCCTATCACTCCATCACGGCCCACAGCGGAAGTCACCTCTCTATATGGCCACGCCACCAAGCTGATAGCCAATGAGTTTCATTTTTTAAAAACTATTTTCTTTCTATGTTTTTGGTGCTGTCTTTTAAAAATAAAATTTGACTTGGGACTCCTGGGTGGCTCAGTTGGTTAAGTGTCTGACTTGGGCTCAGGTCATGATCTCACAACTTGTGGGTTTGAGCCCCACGTTGGGCTCTGTGCTGACAGCTCAGAGCATGGAGCCTCCTTCGGATTTTGTGTCTCCCTCTCTTTCTGTTCCTCCCCCATTCTCTCTCTCTCTCTCTCTCTCTCTCTCTCAGGAAATAAATAAAAGTTAAAAAAATAGAATTTGACTTAATAATGTAAGATATTTTAAACACTATTTTAATTCTTGCTTATCTTTCTTGTGCAGGATAAACTTTTTGAGTGCGGGAAATATATTTGCTCTTTGTCTTATGTCTAAACACCTAGATCAAAGGAGAATAATCTTCTATTGCTGGAGAACATCACAACTCTAACAGGGTGCTAACATCGGAGCGAATGAATGAAGACTCTCCCTTTACAAGAGATTTGTCATCCTTGCAGCTACTTAGAAATACACATTTCTGAAAATTTTCCATGTCCCATGGATAAAGCATTTCTACAGTCATAATAGCAAATCCTACTCTCTTTAGCAAAAGTAGCATTTCAAAGTCTTTTTCTGCGCCCAGCCCGACCACAGCATCCGCGGGGCTGGTGTTTCCCTTTGTCTTTCCCATCAGCCTCCAGGATGTGTGAGGATGCTCTTACCCTCTTGATGGACTTTCCCAGAAGGTGCAGTCATGCAATCACTGCCCCGCGTATGGCACTGGGGGACTGACTCACGAATCTCAGCCCTGCAGGAGGGCCAACAGTACTCTCGGTTTAAGCATCAAGGACCCATGAAGATGATACCAAAGTGTGTGAATACCTGACACATTTGCACATCATGACACCAAGCTTTATTAGCCTAGGTCACTAGAGAAGGGCGGCGTGAAACTGTGTGATCCAATGAGGAAAGATGGACTGACTTTGAAGCAAACACAATCCCAACTCTATGTGATTTCAAATGCTGGCCTGTTTCACTCATAAGCCCTCAGTATTCCCATTCCCTAGGTGTTTTTTTTTTTTTTTCTTTTTAAACTGAGGTTTGGAATATTTTCTTTTTTTTGAAATTTTAATATGAAATTTATTGTCAAACTGGTTTCCATACAACACCCAGAGCTCATCCCAACAGGTGCCCTCCTCAATGCCCATCACCCACCCTCCCCTGCCTCCCACTCCCCATCAGCCCTCAGTTTATTCTCAGTTTTTAAGAATCTTTTATGGTTTGGCTCCCTCCCTCCTTCCCCTCCCCCATCGTCTTCTGTTAAATTTCTCAGGGTCCACATAAGAGTGAAAACATATGGTATCTGTCTTTCTCTGCCTGACTTATTTCACTTAGCATAACACTCTCCAGTTCCATCCACGTTGCTACAAAAGGCCATATTTCATTCTTTCTCATTGCCAAGTAGTATTCCATTGTGTATATAAACCACATCTTCTTGATCTATTCGTCAGTTGATGGACATTTGGGCTCTTTCCATGATTTGGCTATTGTTGAAAGTGCTGCTTTAAACATTGGGGTACAAGTGCCCCTATGCTCAGCACTCCTGTATCCCTGGGGTCAATTCCTACCAGTGCTATTGCTGGGTCGTAAGGTAGATCTATTTTTAATTTTTTTTGAGGGATCTCCACACTGTTTTCCAGAGTGGCTGCACCAGTTTGGAATATTTTCTAATGAAATAAATATGTATCCAGATTTTACACTCTGTCTTTTCACTTTTGGGGGGAGAATGCACATGACTGTATCTGAAATCATGTGCAAATGGGAAAAAGAATTAATGTCATTTTCAGTATACTAATATTGTTAGACAATGCTCAATTGCACATTCTACAAGTAAACGGCAAAAGCACTAAAATGCATCACTGCTGTTGATGTAACTGAGAAATCACTTCTCGACCATTCAAAAACACGGGCTTCATTTATGCTTTAGGAAGAAGAAAGAACACTACTGTCTTTAGAAAATAGAGAGATGAAGATATATCCTTTTTGTCAGATATGGTATACACATGGATGAATTAAAAATATTTTTTTGTGGTCTGCAGACCCCTGAGCAACCAGTTTGGGGATGCGTCTCGTTACAGCAGGTTGCATTTATAATCTGATGGAATCCTTACAAATTAGCTGTTCATACTTCTGTCTTATTGTGTGGCTCGCACTCTCATCTCGTCTGAAAGTCAAAGTCAGACCTTCATGGCACCAGAACGAATCTCTGATCTATGCATCTCTTAAGTGATGCTGATGTGCATGATATTAATTTCTTTCTTGCATGAGTTTTAATGTTCTTGGAAATTTGTTTGACAAATTGTTCCAAATGCAATTTTCAACCTAGAAGTTAAAGTCTTATGGAAGCTTTTGGATCTGTCTACACACATTGTATTTTCTGCAAGATCTCACTAAAATATTGGTAAATATTGTTTTTGAATGCATATTTAAAAATCACTTAAAACTTTGGTGCTCTTATTTGGGAAAGAACCTAAGATGAGCTCTCTCCTTTTCCTTACACATAAATTTAAAACTATTCATTACCCTCTTTATAGTACCCTCCCCTCTGTTGCACTCCTATGTTGCTTTAACAAAAATGATTTTAGTTTTATATATCATAATTTTTATGTAAGATAACTTCTTTTATCTAACTACAGACTTCAAAATACATGATAAGAAGTTAGTTTTTTTTTTTTCCCAACTGAAAATGTCTGGATAATCTTCTGCTCATATTATCTTGGTTATCAAAACAGAACTTAGTGTCAGCTGAAACACCTATGTCCTTACTAGTAACCAATTCATTATTACTTAATGCCACGATCTCTTTAGAATTTCTCAATGTTCATTTTATGCTACAAAACTGAGTTTAGAGTCCTGTAAAGCAGAAAGAAATTGGAGACACCTGAGTAGAAATCTAAGTATTATTTGGTTCGAAGGACTCGTGTAGAAAGTACAAAATATTATTTAGTGTTTTTAAGAGGCGAGCATTGCAATAACAAAATAATTTCCATTAGTACAGGGATGGGCCCCCCTCCAGCTCACTGGCCCCTGGATCCACTCACGTGTCATATTACCTACACAACGGTTACGGGCTCTCCTGTGAACATGTGTGCAAGTGTGCCCAGCAGAGCTTGCTTTCCATGGAACAGTGGTATTCTGACAGTCTATCTGCCAGAAACTTAACTTCCTTCCCACGAGTTTTCTTTCTTCCATGACTTCCTCCTCCTGCACTTTTTGAGGGATTATTTTAATTACATACAAATTTTATAGTGGGTTCAGAGAGAAAAGAGAAATACTCGCTAGTTTTTGTGAAAAAGAAGGAAAAGATTTAAATAACTGAATGCAAAACTTAAGTTACTGGCAAAAGAAATTTTCCACCCACAGAAGTGGTTTTCTTCCATTGAAGTTGGGTGTTATTGTTATCTATTCACCATCGCCAATGGAGGGTAAGAATAGGCAGTCTTTTACCTCATCACAGAAACAAAGGCTGTCCTATATGATTATTTACTACATCACCTATTTTGCTATTGGGTTGTTCTAGAAATGGTAGAATTAAGACTGCTGAATCCTAAGGTACATGTGGGAAAATTAGAAAGGGATTCCTTCTCACATTGGTGAAAATTGGAGAAAGGCAGTCTTCTGTCCAGAGAGGAGTATTGTCATACCAGGGTGCACGCCTTGTCTTGCTGGGGACAGCAAGGCTGGACCTCTTCCCTCTCCTGTGCCCTCCCCAGAGAAACCTGCTGCAGAGCACAGCCTGGGGAAGTTGTAGGTAGTTAGGAGTTGATGACAGATAGCACATACTTGCTTTTGTTGAGTTTCTGTTTTTATGGTGCCATTTTGCCGTATCATTAATAGTGATTAAATCCATCTGTGTCCCAAGTCAGAATGGGCTTTGAGGTTAGGGTTTTACCCTATCATTGCCTTTCTTCTTTTCTCCTTCACCACTCTCCTCTCCTCCAGGAGTTATCTTCCACAGCTTGGATCTTGGCACCCATGGAGAACTGCATGGACAGAGTGCAGATATGGTCATATGGCAACCACATGAGTATAAAGAGAAAACCCACCTCTTAACCACTCCAGTTGACCCATTTCCATTCACTTCAAAAGCTCAGAGGCATGATCACACATTGCAATGAATTAATCCTCAGCTAATTCTGGAACAATTACATGCAGGCCACACTATTAAATCTCCAAGTTTGTTGTGGTTGCTGTTGAAGCCATAGTTTGCCTCATGAAGAGCAGTACCCAGGGACCTTCCTGCTAACAGAAGCACTAGGAGGAATTCATACAGTGAGAGCAACAGCTATGCCCCAAACTAGAAATGGGAACTGACAAGAAACACTATGCGAAGGTTACTTTGTGGACCTTCATTTTTTTCCTCTGTTGAAAATAGCCTTAATATGTTTGTTAAACACACAAACTGTACAAAGAAGCAAAGGGCAAGAACTACCACCCACGCGACTCTGCTACTTTGAGATGACCATTGTGGATGTCCAGATAAAGACTGTTCCAGACCTCTCTGTAGACACATCCATCGCACGCACACACACACACACACACACACACACACACGACTTACTTGGATGCATGCCGTACGTGCACGGTCCAAGGCCAAACTTCAGGTTTCCATGTTGACAATGAACTACCCGCTTAGGTGGCAAAATTAACATAATTACAGATTTTCCAAATGAAGATTATTGCTTTCTCTATTCCCGTGTCACTATTTTGCTCTTCATTTTTATTTTTACTTTTTTATTTTTGTTTGACCCTTCAGTGGCACATTTGGTTAGCGCGCAGTCTTATACGACTATTTTTCTATTTTAATTGCTAAAGCTTCAAAACTTATTTCAATAAACTTTTTTCCCGAGGCTCTCAATATTGTAGATTGTGATACCACACACAGCGCATTTTATGGAGGTTATGTACTTCATTTGCTACAATCTTCACGGACACTTACACCCTACACTTGGGAGCTGAGCACATTCTTTTTTTTTTTTGGTAACTGTAATATTTTCGATCATCCCTGCCCTTATAATTGCCAATTTTATTCTCTTGTCATACTGAATTTCTTTAAAACTTTTAATAATAATAGATGCACAGAAATGCTAGACAAACAAAAACCAAGCAAACCGAAACAACAAGAATGTGACTATACAGTCACAAACTACTGTGAAAAAATAACTTTTTTGTTTTCTACAAGAACCATCACATATGTTGATGACATTTTGTACTCATTTGCTTAAAAGTGGATGATACTCCAAAAATAAAATGACCATATTGATCAATACGGCAGTATTGTAAATAACTCAATAAAGGCTATAACATAATGTGGCATCAGTGAGAGAAAAAGCACCCTACCCAAATATTTGAAGAATTGGAAGTGACTCATGCTGGGTACTTTTCTGCCCTTTTAGCAGAACGTAACATTCAGGCGTACAATGGTATTCTATTTTAAGCATGGACAAATTTTAGGATAAAAGATGTATTTAAAAATAATGCTGTGTCTAAGGAACTTAACTATATCTACTCTAACACAGCAGGTAGTATGACCGCCCGGCCAAAGCAGAGGTATTTCACTGTGATACAGAGACCAGAAGCTCCCTTCTCTGTTGGCTTTGGGGATGACCTTCACTATTGACCTTGGGATTGACCAAGCCCATGCTCCTCTCTGTGATGCATGAGGATGTGAGGGGCTGAGACTTGAGAGACCCTTTTCCCCATCCCCTGGCTCACTTCTACTCCTTCCTTGAGTGTGAGGAGATACCAGGAGAACTCTTAGGTACAGGTGAGTTCCCTGGGGTCTGAACTGAGGGGCCTCATGTACGTTCTATCTTGTGGCCCAAAGGGGTGAGTTTGGGAAGCTTCACAGGATAGCCTAAAGATTTGCTATCCCCTCAGGGAGAATTTGCAGACAATCTAGGGGAACAGAGTCCTACACTACATGTGAATCCTGAAGGCACTTTTCAAGAGCCAGATTAGGACGGGGATTCCATCGTCCATCCAAGCTCCTGTCACACCTTTCCGCTGCTGCATTCTGTTCCACATTCACAAAGAGGGGCAACGCTACATTTGGAAGAACAGGGTGCACATGGTGGGAAGTTCTGGCTCCTCTGGTTATCTGCAGGGCATTCTTCCATCAAAAGTGAGCCCATGTCCTAACCCTCCTAACCCCTGCCAAGACTCTCCATGCAGCACCGGTCCCTCCCAGTTCTGGGTTTCTATCTCAGTCACTGTAGGTTCAGCAGATGCTGCCTGTATTTATTTTTCAGCTATTTTAGGGGTGTTGCTTTTGTCCCTCCACCCGGATTATTAGCTTTTGAAGTCTGTGACCACAAGTTTTCCTCTTTTCTATTTTGCTCATGCTCAGCATTGCATCAGGCCTGCAGAAGTTGCTCAATGGATACTTGATTATTCAAAGATATGTAGAAACTCCAAGTGGTTATACGGAATGGATACTGAAGTCCCTCCTCTTCAGGAGAAGAGTGGGGGGGGGGAACCCAGAATGAGTTGATGGTGACCAATCAAATATGGTTGTGTGCCCGAGACAGTCAGTCAATCACAGTTATTGATTGAGGACTTATCTCGGGGGAGATTTTGTAGCCAATTAACACTACCTTTCCTTCCTTCTGAGGCCTAAAGGTAAGCCATTTTGGTAACCCCTCTTTTTATAGAACCCCCCTCTCCACGCTAGGAGCTGGTATCTGTCTCCGGACCCAAAACACAGGCATCAGGCCGCATGGAGGTTGTGGTCCAGGTCAGAGAAGTTGTACCAGGAGTGACTCCTATTATAATGGTACCTCTTTTCCACTTCTCAATGGCTTCAGCAAAGGAACAAAGAAAGGAGATGTTTGGATTGATCTAAAATTGGCTGTTTGGCTTACTGGTGGGTGGTTGAACAGACGAAGCGCTGGGTGTCGGGCACACAGGAGGGAAAGTGGGGGGAGAGCATGTCAGGGAAGTCGAGGTTTTAGAGATGTTAGGAACAGGTCGAGGAGGGACAGAGAACATGCTCTATGAGGAGAGAAGGTTGTGGTCAGAGGTCAGGATGTCTGAATTTAGGATTTCAGATGTGGAGTTGTTCTGGGTGAGGGCATACGTGGATGGGGATACAGGGGAGTGGTTGGTGCCCCATGAGCCTCGAGGGCAGATGGAGCATGGGGTGGAGACTGAGATCTAGAAGTGGAATCTTCTAGAGGTCAGTCACAGCAGCAGGCCCCCCATGTGCAGAACATGCTCCTGCCACCCCCAGGGTCACGGCAATCCAGTCCCATCCCTGCATCAAGCTTGAGGTCTACTCCTGGTCCAGACTCAGGGCCTTTTGGTCTTGTGACTGGTGATCCGCTCCCTACAAATCCAGGTGCCGCTCACCCCCTCCCAACAGAGAACAGTGGGACAGGGATGGGACAGTCCTAGTGAGCACTCCTGTGGCCAAACAGGGGAGATGGGCTCCAGGAAGCCTGGAAATCCTGCCTGAGCTCAGCTCAGTGTTGACAGTGGTTCTTGTACACTCAAAACTCGTTTTCCTACTTGCAATGCTTCCGGACATCTCAAGTTAGAATAACACTATTATTTTAAATATTTATTTATTTATTTTGAGAAAGAGAGAGAGCATAAGTAGGGGTAGGGGCACAGAGAGAGGGAGAGAGGGAATCCCAAGCAAGCCCCTTACTCAGTGCACAGAGCCCGACCCCACGGCCGCAAGATCATGACCTGAGTCAAAATCAAGAGTCGGATGCTTAATCAACTGAGCCATCCAGGTGCCCCTAGAATAACTCTATTAAAAGATGCCTTAACCTCTTGTGGATTTTTGCACTTAAAAAAACAATTGTAGGGGCGCCTGGGTGGCTCAGTCGGTTAAGCGTTCGGCTTCGGTTCAGGTCATGAGTTCACGATTTGCGGGTTCGAGCCCCAAGTTGGGCTCTGTGCTGACACCTTGGAGCCTGGAGCCTGCTTCGGATTCTGTGTCCCCCCCTCTCTCTGCCTACCCCGCCCCCCCCCCACACACACTCATGCTCTGTCTCTCTCTCTCTCTCTCTCTCTGTCAAAAATAAATAAACATTAAAAAAAAATTTAAAAAAAAAGAAGAAGAACAAACCCCACGTATCACAGGGGGCTGGCAAGCCCCACAATGGAAAAAAAATCAGTCCCTGTGGCTTTGTCCCCCTAGGGCCATCGTCCCAGGGTTTATGTTTACGTGTGAGGTGATAATACTTTCCTGGGAAACTGTATCTATAAATGTAATGATAAAACATGGTATCTGAACAGGTATCTGCAGAGTTTAGCTAAGTGCTTCGCACGGACCCACCCTTGGGCTGATTGAAACCCGCCATTCACTCCCGATGGCGAAACACAGGTTGTTCTAGAGGAAACCGACTCTGCCAGCTGGTGGGTGGACAGGCAGAGGAGAGCCCCCGATTGTGCACGTCTCTGCTTCCCCTGCTGGTTCCCCTGAGCCCCCGATTCCGCGTGTCTGTGCCTGTGGGGAGGGCTTGGACTGCCGCGCAGGGTAAGGAAGTCAATATGGGGAACGGGGGAAAAAAATCTAATAAAGCGGATCTTGTCTTTATCAGACTTCTATTGCAAGTCTTCCGATTTGCCGGTAAACCTTGGCAAAGTTGCGGAGCTCTCCCTTTATAAGTGTGTCTTCATCCCTCCTGGCAATTGGGACCCCGAGAGGGCTGCACCCCAAGTTGAGGCAGGCAGGGCGGTGGGGAGCTGAGCAGACACCCCGGGGACAGAAGCACACGGGCTTGGGCACCACCGGCAGGGGGATTGTTTCTCTGGTTGGAACCTCCCTCTTGAGTGCATCTGGTGGGTTCGGAGGGCGAGAGGCCGGAGAGGGAAGCCGGGTGCTGGGCGCCGGGACTCTGGGTGGATAAGGGCATCGTGAAGCCTCAGGCCTGCCGTCTTTGCCCAGCGCGACAGGCCCTTGGAGACTCGCAGCAGCGGAGCTGAGGTTTACAAGTGGGGTAATGACAGTCACCAGTCACCGCGGACTGAAGCTCCCACCCGGGTGTGAACTAATTGGGCCCAAAGGTGCCTGGGGGACGGGTTTTCGGGGAGCATGGGCTTTCTAGGGCACGAAATAGAATCCCAAGGCAAAGAATTCTATTGGACGCTGGCCGCGTTACAAAAAGTAGGATGCTTGAAGAAGTGATCGCTTTTTAACATCACGTCTGCAAATGGCTTTTCTTCAAGACGAGTAAAAGTGAGTAACAGACCCCGTGTCTCAAATGCGGCACCGCGACAGTGATCTTTAAAAAGCAATGGTCTGGTTTTTGTTTTCTTTCAGACACAACCTGCTGGCCTAAAAAGGTTTTCCAAAAAAGTTTCTCCTTGTGCCGCTTGGGAACTTCTTTCTGCCTTGCTTCACCTTGGCTCCTGGTTGGTTTGGGTGCTGGGAGGATACAGCAGTAAATAAACCGCGACGCGCCAACCTACGCAGAGCCGGCAGAAGAAACTTGCTTCCAGAACGAGAGCTATGCTCTCAGCTTCTCTTTTCCCCTCTGCTCCCCACCCTCTATCCTGACCCCGGAGCACTGTGTTCCAAAAGACGTGAGTAATATTTATACGGACTCCAATGAATATGATGCCTCACGGCTGTTCAGTGGACAACTTGCACAACAGTGCTGTAACTGTCCTGCGAGGGGAAATTTATTAATCTCCCAACTCTATACACTCTGCAGACATAAGACTGCACGGAAATTAAGTTCTTTAAATAAGGTGATTCTAATTATGAAAGGTATACATTTAATCATTTTTTCAGTACATATTTATCAAGTGGTCCTACTTTGGGATGGGGTAGACTTAAGCTCTGGAGAGAGAAATGGACTAAATAGTGTAGGGGAAAATTTGTGTTTTAGTGGAAAACTTTGGATTGCCTAGACTCTAGCGAAGTCTACAGGAGAAGCCTCTGAGTTATCTGATTTTGATTCTGTGGGAATTATTTTACAACTTGCAAACTGTAGCGACTGAGAGCAAGGCAAAATAATTCTTGTCTATAGACTCACAAATTCTGTCGAAGGACGTTCAACTGAATTACACCTTTTCCTTGCGGAAAAACCAGCTTTCCTTTCATTTGCACATTTATTCCAACATTCTATCGCTCCGCAAATATTTGTGTTTTTACAATTTCTTCTTCGAACTGGTTATGACACCTGCTCGGTTCTCTCATTGATCGAGTTAAATAAAATATTTAATATGTGTCCTTTTTCCATCTGTTGGTGTAATTTTACCTTTTACGAAATTGCTAATATATAGGTTACATCTTCAACCTCACAGAGCAGAAAACTTATAGAACAAACAAAAGGACGATAAATTAAAAACCAGATGATCACTGATAACATCATCACCCGGAGAAAAACACTGATAATAAATAAAATCCTTCTATATTTCAATGAGCATATAAGCATAGATGTCTGTGCGTAGAATTGGACTTACTCTGCACACAGTGGTTTGTAACATGTTTTATTTTCACTTTTAGCAATACACTAAATAACAAGCCTTCTTGATGTATCCATAAGCAGGTACCGTTCGCCCGAACTCCACTTTGATTTAGGAATTAACGAAAAGAATCGTGACGTGTTCTGAAACACGGAAGTGGTGTAGACATTATGGTAGCAAAGGGGGGTGTGGATCTGTGGCACACGTGATCTAACAGGTGCAGTAGACACAAGGAGTCTGTAGACAAGTATGGTCTTGGAAAAGGTATCAATGCTGGGCTGGTGCCCAACTGGGCTTCTGCAAAGACATTATTTTCCCTTCCTACTTCATAAAACTTGTTGATTGAGCTCCCTCAGAAGAGGGGCTTACTCTCCTGTTTTGCTTCTGGGATACACTTCCATGAGTGCACTGATGTGTGGCACGTGTGACATTCACGGCCACGGGCGCCACTGAGAAGTTTTAGCGTGTGCCATATTGAGTGGACTTACCGTTCAAAATCGGGCCGCTGGCTTCGCGTGTGACATGCACTTGCCTTTGTGTCTGTTCTGGTGACGACCAAGGCAGCAAAGGCCCGTGATGCGACGATCTGAGAGAGGTCAGCTATATGGGTCAGAGTGGGCCTCCCAGGGTCCCCGACTGTCCTTCCAGAACCCAACAATAAGACATCTCTAGTTAGCATGCATGGTTTATCCCACCCATGGGAATAACATCCATGCATGTTCAGTCAAAGGGTGTGGCGGTATCCAAAACACCTCTGACTTCCTTAGACAGCTAACGTGGATCTGTTATTCCAAATGGATCAGAACCCTTCTTGAGGTAGTTTTCAGCTTTGGCTACTTTCTGGAGGCACTGGGCTATGACTCGCCTGCCATGTGATGCAATATTGCTTTTCTGTCTTCCCCAACCATCCTTCCAGATGCAAAAATTGAATTGATGCTCTAGTGTCCTTGGATCCGGAGAGTACCTGGGTTTACTCTATGCATTTCGCTTAGTATTCTAAGCTCTACGTTACATCCCTCTTACCTTTATGTTGGTATCCCTCTCATCTTTGTTTCACAGTGGATCACTAGCAGTGACCAGCCTCACTCATCTGGACTTGTAAAACCTGGCACACCGTCTGCATGTAATCAGTGCACAGGGAGGGTTGGCTGATTTAAGTTGATTGATTGATTCCGTAACTAATATGCAGAATCTGCCTTCCTCTTTCCAGAATACGAATACCTTTCCTCAGTTCTTTGCTTCATGTTCACAGCGATGCTCCTCTTGTTAACGACGGAAGTGTTCCGATGTCAGCATGGGCCACTGACTGGTTGCCCCTGGGGGTTCCCTCAGCTGGCCTTCACAAGGGGCACCATGTCAGCCAAGGTAGCGGGCTGAGGCCACCAAGACCCACCTCAAGCCCCCTTTCTGAGCCTGGAGGACGGAATAGCGAGGCGGAGGCTGTCCCAGTGGTATGCACGTCCACTTCTGTGATTGCTGAAGACAGGATGTGCTGTGTCATTAAACAAGGTTTCTTCACCAGTAAGCTTGTCTTGCAAAATCCTAAATACCCCTTGGGGGGAAAATTACTAGAAACTTTGGAATTACTTGAAGTGATATAGAAGTTTCAAACCTTCGACGGAAATGTATTTTCGAAAGAAAGCCATCCATGGTTCTAGCCGCTGGCTTATTTGGAAAGGACCAGTTTGTTTGGAAAGACCAAAGAGGAGAACACACGGAAAAGGGACCGACCGTGTTTTATTTTAGAAAATGTCTTAATGCATTTGCAATCTGTCAGGGAACCCTGGACATCCTGGTGGGATGTGGAGCTCTTGATAAACTCACTTCTGAGTTATTTTAAGTGAAACCCCCCCTCCTCACGTGGCCTTGTTGACTGCTCCCCCGGGGGACACAGGGAGGCCTCTGTAGGAATTGGTGGAGTCGGGATATTGGTAGGCTGCCCCCCGTGCATCAGCGGCCCTGCAGACGTTGTTCCGGAAGGCTCAGTTCGTCTGAAGGGCAAACAGAGGTAGCCACAGACAGCCTGCTTCCTGAGTACTCTGAGCCCGGAGGGTTTTGACTGCCAAAAACCCTCTCATCAGGCCACTTTGCATGGTCCCACAGCTACTTGGCCAGGAAAGATCCAGACAGAATATAAAACCTTATCTTGCAGATGGATGGCCGGGCGTGGAGCTTAGTCCCGTCCTGTCGGTGGCAACAGGCCGGGCAACAGCACTGTGCACTCGCGTCTTTGAAATTCACCGCATTTCGCGATTTATGCAAATTTGGAACCCTTACGTCATCCGCCTGAAACCACTATGATGTTATACGCCAAATGCATCTCAGTAAGAAAACCACCAAGGTGGTGAAGCTGTCATTGTTCCCACCAAACTTTTGGGAGAGAAAATGAAAGTCAATAAAAGAAACTCGCAGACCTGGAAGATATTGTTTATTTCTTTATCCTGATACTCACGTTGAAAGGAAACCTATCATCCAGCCTGGATCATTTGTTATGTAAGTATTAGGATCCACCACACCAAGCACTGTGCCCTGGCTGAGTGTGCATACTCACCAGCTGTGTTTTGCACGCGGAGCCAGCGCAGCCAGCCCTAAGTCTTTGTGGGGGGGTGCACACCTCAGGACTCTGTGGGGCAGGTGCAGGGTACATTTCAGCCCCGCAAGCCCTGGCCGATGCAGGGGCTGAACCCCAGAACCCACCCCATGCGGCCCCCTATTCTGCATGTTCCTTCCAGACCGCCTCTCAAAATTCAGCTGCGAAGATCTTCCGGCTCGTCTGTTTCCTTTCCCATCACATAAGGAAGTCACTGATCCTTGCACCCTCCTTTTGTTATGGGTTTCCAGAAGGAAGAAGGATGGGCGGCAGTTGGGGTGGATTGGGAGGCCCGCCCGCGGATCACATCCGTCAACGCCGCCGCAGACCGAGTGTTAAACGCAGCCTCCACGAGAGCAGCTCTCCTCTCTGCTTTCCTCACTCTCTCAAGTTTTAAATTTCCCCAGCTAGTGTAAAACTTAATGAAAGCCCTGGAGTATACAATAGCATTTTGAAAACAGGAATTTGAGACTGCTGTGAATCATCACTCACAGCAGGGACCCAGAAATGTGAATTGTAGGAGGAACACACAGAGGCCCCTCTCTTTTTTACTGGGAATTTATTACAGGCGGGTCATTATTTACAACGCACCATTCACATCCTCTAAAGAGCCAATAAACTAGCTGCTGAATATGCATTTTGCTCTGTGGTGAACACAGATGTTTCCAGCTAATATCCATTTCATTTAATTTCTTTTCTCCCTTTTCTTTCTTTTTTTTTTTTTTTAAATTCTATCTTGCTATTTCTGGAGCAGCTGGGTAAGTATTTGCACGTCTTCGGTTTGGGAATCACTCCTCATATTTATTATTACTGGTGCCATTCACGTTGCTATCCTTAAGGGTCTGTTAGCATCGCCATTAAAAGCTACTGTTTCTGCAAGTTCAAAACCAGGCTGGTAAAGTTTTCTGTGGCTTAAATGCTGGGCATATGAGGTCCCAGCTTGGGATCAAATCACTTTAACAAAGTGCTGAAATAAAATCAGTTAAGATGTTTTAGTGTTATGGGTTTGCACAGCAAATAAAATTGGGGGGAGGGGGTGGGCACATTGATTTCAAAAGCCATTTGGCATTTCTGTAGAGGAAATACGGCTTTTTTCAGCTAGAATTATCATCATCATCATCATCATTATTTTGCTGTTCATCTCTCGATGTTCCTAAGGTTTGGCGGAGAGAGGAAAATTGACAGCGGTAACTGAACGATTACCCTTGAAAGCAGATTTTACATCACTTAAGCACTGGGTGACAATTCTGCCCCGGAAGGGCCTCTGTGCCTTTCCAACAACATGCTGACATGTGCATCCTGTGTCCCCACGCGGTGCTCAGCCCTGCACCTGTAGTGCGGGAGATAGTCAACAGACTGATTAATGGGGCTCCATCACGCCTCTATTGTCTATATCGGGGATTTTAGCACTTAATTTTATCTACAGAAGCCCTACTATTCCATGCATGTAACAGTGTTCTCCCAACTGACTGGACCTCTTTCTAGCAAGGACAGTAAAACAAACCAGCAGACGTCTCTCAAGCACTTGCTAAATGCCAAGTGCTCTGCTAGGCATTTTCCTGAGTATTTTCTCATTGCCTCCTCACGATGACATCACGTGGTATAAGAGACACTAGCACGCTGTTGACTATTGTGGAGACTACTGTCCATTGGGCTAGGAGCGAGTAAATACTTGGAACTAGAAAATTTTTTTAAATCAATTTATTATCTATTTATACTTAGAGAGAGAGAGAGAGAGAGAGAGAGAGAGAGAGACGGGAAATGGGAAAGGGGCAGAGGGAGAGAGAGAGACAGACAGAAGATGGGAGAGGGGCAGAGGGAGAGAGAGAGAGAGAGAGAGGGAGAGAGAATCTCAAGCAGGCTCCAAACTCAGTGAGGAGCCTGACGCAGGGCTCGATCCCACAACCTTGGGATCACGACCTGAGCTGAAATCAAGAGTCGGGCGCTCACCCGACCTGAGCCACCCAGGCACCCCAATACTTGGAATTTTTATTTGTATCTTCATCATATTTGCAAGTCATATGGAGTTAACCGATCACTCCACAGAATGCAAGGACTAGCAACAAGAAGGGCTTCTCACGAGAAGCCCTACTTCAGCCTCACGGCACCTCCCTTGCCCCCGAAGTTCCCTTTAGAATTTGTGTTTTGGTAGAACCAAGATAAAATAACCATGCCCAGACGAACCCAAACAGCATGTGAGTAGGAATTCATCTCACTTCAGGTGAACGAGTTCAGGAAATGTGGATTTCACTCTGCACATGGTTTCTGTACTTTATTCCCAATTCATTTCCTACGCCAAGTCTACGTGAAGATTGTCAGCTGGGGCATGTACAGAGGCCATCCTTCTACGGGCATGGTCATAGCTGATGAGTACTGAGATTATTAATGCAGTATTAATGGAGGATTAATGGAGGACAGTCGTGCAAAACAGTTACTGGAGAGGGAGAGTACATTGCGCAAATTTAGACGTTCAAATTATTCTAGACTTCAGATCATCTTAGCACTCATTCTCATAAGAAATTGAAATAGCTCTTTTAGCTTGATTAAAAACGGTCAAGTTTACATTTAAAAACATCTAATTTATAATGTTCGTTGATATTCATTAACCTTGAAAAAGCCTTTCAGATTGAATTATTTTTGCGGAAGGTCCTCCAATGTATGTTCCTGAGATAATCAGGGCTTTTAAAATCTCTCTTCCCTTTGAGCGATGGCCTCTAACTTCTGTCTTTGTGTCTTGGATGGTCTTTGGAGCAGGAATAGTCTTTTGTCTACACTGTCTCAGATGTCCTCCTCACCTCAGGGAAATTTCTCATTTTCTGTCTCTGTTAAGCAAACATCGGAGACAAATGGAAAAAAAAATCCACTCCTATGCCAAAAATAAAGTTAAAGGAACACTAATGAGGTGGCTTAAACCCCCAAATCCCAGGGCGTTCATTGACTGAAAACTGAGACTCCATCCTTCACCCGCCAGGACGTACCTGGACGTTTCCCAGGACGGAGTTCTCGCGGCTGAGGGTGACCTCACCTTTGGTAGGAAACTGGATAGCCTGGGGTCTCACTCTGGGAAATTGCCTCTCTTTCTTTTCTCCCCCTGTTTCTCCAATGCTGTCACTCTCCCTCCCTCTTTTCCTCTTCATTCCCTACTCTGTCTCTTACTGTCTTTATACTCAATACATTACCCAGAGAAAACATTTATTTAGTCACTCTTAATTAATATGTATACATGTATTAAATGACAGTTTTGTTCAAGTGTTTTTTTTTCCCTCAAGATCTTTTTAAGCCTTCCAATGGTTTGGCGTCTCAAATTTTCAACTCTAATAGGCCATTAATTAAATCTAGGAGTTAATGACAATAACAATAATGTTTATTTTAAGAATCTTGTAATCATGCAAAGACTCAGTAGGTGGCAATTGACAGGTAACAGCTACACACTGGAAACAAGCAGAATTTCCTTTAATAGGTGAATGGTTACACATACTGTGGTCCGTCTGCCCGTTGGCATAGTGCAGCGATGAAAAAAAAAGAAGTTACTGATAATGCACGCAGCAACTTGGATCGATCTCAAAGACGTCGTGGTGTGTAAAACAAGCCAACTCAAAAGGTTATATGTTATATAACACATATACCATTCTGATACACCCGAATTATAGTATGAGGTGGAGAATAAGTGGTTGTCAGGGGTAGGGATGATGGGGGCAGGACGGCTTGACACTAAGGGGGTAGTAGAGGGGAGATCTGAGTGGTGATGAGTAGTCCTGTGTCTTGATTGCGGTGGTGATGATACAAATCTACACACATGATAGTTGTCAAGGGACTAAACACACACATCGTTCTGATGCTGATCGCCTAGTTTCAATGTTGTGTGATAGTTTGGGAAGACGCAGTTGACAGGAGAAGCCGACAAAGGGAACACAAGGCCACCATATTAGTTTTGCTACTTTCTGTAAATTTATAATTATTTCAAAATAAGAAAGTTAACACACACACGCACACACGCACACGCACACACACACACACACACACATGAACTAAAACCAAATGTTATATTTAACGGTGAAGCACTGGAAAAATGCCCATTAAAATCAGGAATGAGACCATTTTATTTGCGATCAACAACAAGCTCATAATTCATGCAGGGAGTTCCAGCTGGTAGAGAGGAAAGAGAAAAAAATATTAGAAAAATATCCCACAGTTGTTTGAAGTCTCTACAATGATATGCCTCTAATACCAAATTAATCTAAAATTTTTTTTAAATTAAAAAGCAAAGTGGTGTAAGGTTAAAGAAATATAAAAAGGCTTTTTAAACACCAGTAATAATAAGCTTGAAATATTTATAGCAAAAAACATTTATAATATTAATCAGAAGAAAATGAGTAAGTCTAACCTTAAGAAAAATTTTAGTGAAAGTAAATGGAGAATGTGACCCTTAAGCACTATAAAGAGATTTTAATGAAGGACCCCAAAGGGTACATACTGTGTGATTCCATCTATCTGACAAAAAAGAAATAACATACATGTGATGTTTCTAGATAGCGAATTATCAGTATAAATATAACAATCTTCCTCAGTTCAGTTTCAGTGTAATAGTGAGAGGATTTTGGGGGTGACTCAATGAATGGTCCTAACATAATCTGAAAAATAAATAGTGAAAATGATTTTTGACAGCTTTATTGAAGTATACTTTACATCCTATAAAACTCTTTCATTTTAAGTGTACAACTCAATGATGTTGAGCATATTTAGAGACTTGTCCAAATGTCCCCACGGTGTGGCTTTGGAAACTCTCCATCACAGCAAGAGGGAGGGTCATGCCTCTCCAGGCACCTTCCCCAGGCAACTGCTAGCCTACTTCCCGTTTTTGTAGATTTCTCTGTTCTGGACATTTCCTGTAAATGGAATCGTATACCATGTGGCCTTGTGTGTCTGACTCCTCTAACTTAGCCCAAGGTGTGCAGGGTTCGTCCACATGGTCGTACGTGTGGGGATTGCTTTCTGTGGCCGAATGATGCTGTTATGTCGGTACCTCACCTCCTGTGTGTTCATCCCAGCTGGACGGACGTTTGGGTTGTGTCTGTTGTTTGGCTATTATGAATCATGCTGCCATAGACAGTGATATGCTAGTCTTGTGTCCACATATGCTTTCTTTCTTTGGGTAGACATGTAGGACTTGAATTGTCAGATCATATGATAATTTTATGTTTAACATTTTGAGGAACTGACCAACGTTGCCCAAGTGGCTGTATACCATTTTGGGAAAATGATTTTAAAAGCGTAAAAAACAAGTACAATGGGAAACTCTCAGATGTTATAAAGCTAACATATTATATTGCATTTACTAGATTATATAAATACACAGTATATGAGTCATATCGCAAAACCAACGTAACAATTGAATGAATTTGCTAATTTACAAACATATGCAAACAGGCTTGTAAAATAGATTATGCTGCCCAGCAAAAGACCCTGGGACACATCAGGTTTTGTGGTAAAGAAAGCATCGTAAACCACTGTGGAAATAATGGATCGCTCAACCAGTTGTGCGGCTAACGTGGCCAGTTGGGAGGGAAAGTCAGGTTAGGGTTTCACATTGCTCTATATACTGAAGTGTGTTTTCAATAGATGAATAAGTTAGAATTTTTTTTAAAAAGCACCAAAACACAAGATGCTTTTTCTGATGGTCTATAAAATTATTTTCAGAGGGCGGAGAATTTCCAAAGAATAAATAAAATAGAACAAATAACAAAGGAAGAGAGTAATGGGTTTGCCCGTGTCATGATTTAGAACATCAAAAATATTAAGATATCAACAAATGTCATATACAAAATTATGACAGCTTGGAAAGTAGGAATAAATGTAATCTCGCTGACAGTAAAATACATTAACCTTCATAGTTATTAACCTTAATAATTAAATTATTATGATAATTAAATTATTAGCCTTAATGATACAAAGACCGTGTCCAGATCCATAAGAAAAAATATTAACACCCCGTTTTGAAAAGATAGCAACATGCAAATTGCAAAGTAAGTCCACATTGAACACAGTTGAACCTCTTTTGTTTTAATTAAATTAAAAATAGTATTTTTCCCCTATGAAAAAGGCGTTATCTGCTTGTAAATTTTGAGGGGAATACTCCATCTGGGTGAGGGGGCAGAGAGGAGGACATTTTCTGCATGGGGGAAAGAGAGTAAATTTATAATATGGGGACATGGCCTCAAGAATGTCCTCTCTGTTTAATTCCACACCTAAGAATGTATCCTCAAGAAATTACTAGAGGGATGCCTGGGTGGCTCAGTCAGTGAAGCGTCTGACTTCCGCTCAGGTCATGATTTCATGACTTTGTGAGTTCGAGTCCCGCGTCGGGCTCTGTGCTGACGGCTCAGAGCCTGGAGCCTGCTTCCGATTCTGTGTCCCTCTCTTGCTCTGCCCCTCCCCTGCTCATGCTCTGTCTCTCTGTCTCTTTCTCTCTCTCGAGAATAAACAAACATTAAATGTTTTTTAAAGAAATATTTCATGGCTATTAAAAAGCATGCTTTCAAAGGATATTTAGTGCCCGATTAACATTCTCAAAACACATTAAATAAAACACAGTGTCCATTACCATATATAGTATGATCTCAATTTTAGAAAATAAAATTGTATTCATATTTACTCTTATTTTTCTTTGGCATCAACGATCATAAACCTAGAAATAAATTTTCCAGAATACAACTGTGGCCATTTCTGGGAGGAGGCGTTGCGGATGATTTTTACCTTCTTTACATTTCTCTGCATTTTCCAAATTTCGCCCAATAAACGCGTGTTGCCTTTCTACTCCAAAAAAAAAAAAAAAAAAAAAAGTTATGGGGCAAAAGAAATGATCGCTTTTGCAAGCTTTTCCTAAGGCAAAGGTGCTTTTTATTTTCTGCAACCTTCTTGGAAAATCACAAAAGAAAACGAGCCATCTTTAAGCCCTGACAAATAAAGGTACGAAGCGTGAACAGAATTAAGGTGTCACCGAGGCTAAATCAAAGGCCGGCTGGAAGGGAAAGGCGTGAGGAGGCCAGAAGGCAGGGGCCAGTGTCCCCGCACGCGCGTGCTGGCACTTTGGGGGCATTTCGACTTTCTGGCTGTTCCTTTGCGGATAAGGTGGCGGAGGCCTCCTCGCTGCCCTTTCCCCTCCTCCCTGTGTGCTCCTCTCTGCCTTTACGCCCTTGCCTGTGGATGGGGCCTCCTGTCGCCTGTGTCCCGGGACGCCCTCGTCCTGCACGCGCACTTGGAAGGCACCGCACCGTGTGGCTCGCATCCCGGGCCCGGGCGTGGACAGCGCCGGCCGGAACCACAGCCCGCGCTGGGTTCAAAGGAGAAACACCGGTTCCCCCGCATAGATCTTCATTCGCTGGCCCGGGGGTGTGTTCCCCGCAATTAGAGCGTCAGCCGCACTTGGTGGCCGTGAGCACCGACCGGTTCGGCCGCTCCCCGAGGCCAGTGATATTTAATAAGTCCCAAGCACACGGCTGGAGCAGGCCCTCCAGCCTGTAAATCGTAGGGATGCCAATAGCTCACGGAAGGCGCGGGAGAGGCCCGGGCGAGCCGGCTGGGCCACAGGGGGCAAGGCTGGTGCCCACCCAGGTCACCTGGCTCAGAAACAGGGAGGGCGGCCCACTCCAGGCTCCGGCCCTGATGAGACTAACTGTGCCTCCCTGGGGGCTGGGGGCAGAGGGACTGACCCCACGCTGTCTCCACTCTCTGAAGAGATCTGTCTGGCGGCAGAAAGCCAGGCTCGTGTCCATGTTTCTGATGACTTTCCATCTTTGGGGACACCATGGTTTAGTTTCCAGGGCATCTGCCAGTGACCCCAGGTAGTCACTGGGGGGACTGAGGGGTGGGAAGAGCAGCAGGAGCCCAGAAAGGTGTGGAAGGATCCCAGAATCTCCCAGCTGCGGGGCGGACCCCAGGACCCTGGGGTCCCAGTCTGCATCCCCCGTACCCCCCCCTTCCTGCAAAGCCCATGCCACACAGGCTCCGATTCTGAGAAGGGAAGAAGCATGTGATGGGAGGGCTTCCCTGTGGCTGTAGTAACAACCGAAATACATTTTGAAAAATCAGTTTTAATAAAGCCCCAGCCCTGACCCCAGAAACGTAAGTATTTATATTATTGACTTCTGTATGGGGTAATTTGTTAGGAGGGGGTAAAAAAAAAGAAAGAAAAAAGTCTTCTGCTCTTGTCTTGAGACCTGAGGAAAAAAAATAAGTAACATTAGAGAAACTGGGGATCTAAACGCAGTGAGTAGAATAAAGCGAAATACCTCTGGGGTGTTCATCTGCCATGGTAGCCATTTCATATCTCATCTGTTATATGGATGTGATAGTTTTTTCCTTTTTGATAGTATCATTATGTAGACGCTACAGATTCAATTCCATTTACAAGTCAATGGTGTGAGATTTTACGACAATTCTTTTTTAGTGGGTTGATTCTGTATGATCCTTCTCAGTCAGAAAAAAAAAAATTTAAAAAGCCAACCTAAGTGGCTGCCTTTCAGAGCTCTCCATACAAGGGCTGGAACTCACTGGGCATTTTTTTATTGCAGGACTTGGGTTTTACGCTCATCGGGAATGCCTGGAAACCAGGTCTGGTTAGCCTCGCTCTCAGGGAGACAATAATTTGTAAATTTAAGGGCCTGGGGCCTGAGCGCACGAACATTTTGCGTGCCGTGTGGAGGAACTTTGGATCTAGTTTTGAAACGGGAAACGCAGTGGAAAATCATGGGGAGAAAACAGCACTTATTAGACGTGGGCGTGACTCCATCCAAGGCAGTGACAAAGGGTCTTTAAAGGGCAGGTGATTAGATTAAATTAAATTCCTCCAAAAGACAGACCAAGATGTGAACCTCCAGAATTACAAGCGAGCGAACAAACAGAACTCTAAGCTCTGCAGGATTTCAACGGTCAAAGAAGTCACATTCTTCAGGGAGGGAGGCGGTGTCACAGGTGGAATTGTACCCCGGGCTCAGGTGCCTGCGTGGAATCCTTGCCTCAGAACACCAGAATGTGAGTGCATCTGGATGGAGACAGTCGCTAAGGAGGTAATTAGGTTAAAATGAGATCATAGGGTGGGTCTTAATCCGATAGAAGTGGGGACCTTACGGGAAGAGGAGATACGGACACAGAGGTACAGAGGGAGGACACCTTGAAGAGCGAGGGCGGAGACGGTCATCCCCAAGCCTGGAGGAAGCCTTGAAGCGGGTCTGCCCCACGACCCCAGAGCCCAGGGAAGGCCCCCAGCTTCCCCGAGGGCGGGCCAGGGGTGGGTGCCATCCCAGGAGCAGCCGACACCTGCACCCCCCCCCCCCCGGGGCCCATTTGTGGAGTACCTGCTTGGTGCCGGGAGCACTGAGAGTGACACCATGTTCTCGTCGCCTTCAAGACCAGCCCGCTCTGATGAAAGGCAGGCTAGCAAATACTCTGTGAACCCGAGAGACGAGATCAGAGATGAGGGCAGAAGAGAAGGCTGAGGCTCCCAGGAAGGGTGAGGAGAATCCCACCTCAAACAGGAGCAGGTGCCCAGAGAAGGCTGCCGGGGTCTCCAGGAAAGGGCAGGGGCAGCCCAGCACCTGGGCAGGGGGGACGGATCTCGCAGAAAAGAAAGCTCCTGGGAAGGGCAGGTGAGCAGAAGGCAGAAGGGAGAAACCCAGGATAGCCCCTGCACGCGAGGGAGGGGGGTTGGTGAAGCTTCCAGATCCCAGGACGCTGGATTCCAGGCAGAAGGCCCCAGAAATCACAGAATTTAAAGTTCTCACAACGGCAGGTTTGTGCTACGGGTTCATTTCTCTTCGTTGACAATGTTGGCCCCAAGTGTATTTTTATGACTTTTAGGTGTATTTTAGATGGAAAGAAAATTAAATCAAATGAATTCGTTCATTGTTTCACCCTTGTAGAAGAATTTAATAATTTCCACTAAACTGGAATTTAAAACAGATTTTTTTTTTCTCAAACAGGACTTGGAGTTTTGGTAGAACGTTGGCATTTTTCCCTAATAAAAAATTATAATATTGTTACTTGCGCCACAAAGTATTTCTTTAAGGAAGGAAGTGAGTATGTTATAGAGTGGCATAGTTATGTGTTTCCATGACTAACAAATTGTGTTACTGTTTTCCAACTCAGTGGTTGTAGCTTTCTGTGCTATTTCTAGCCATTTAGCTATTTTATTTCCCTTTCTATGGGCCTTTCATCTTTTGGGGGTGGAAATTTGACTAACGTGCAGCCACAATGTCCAGAATGGAGGCATTTTGGTAGAGGTAGAAATCCAAACTGATAAACTGTCTTAAAAGGTCCTATGTTTGGGCTTGGAATGTGATCCTTAAAAGCATCAGTCATTACAGGAACATCCTTATGTTTTCGCTTCTTCACTGACATTTTACACTTGATACGTTTAGTTTCTTTCATGCATGTTTCACACCCACCCTGGGTCCCTCCAGCTCCCACTGAAGGGCCGGACTGGGCGTCTGCACTGCCAGGAGCCATGGGGGCTCTGCGAGGCTGCACCCCACTTCGCCCGGGATCAGAGGGGCCCCTGCCCAGGCTCTGTGAGGAGCCCAGGAGCAGCTGGAAGGACCCAGGAACAGGAGGAGGCCTGGTAGAATTTCCAAGGGACTCAGTTTCCAAACCCTATTCTATCTCTGTAGACCTCACCCCTCTCCCTGTTTATGAACTGCCAAAGTTATCACCTTAGATGACCTTGAAAGAAGGAATGAGCCTCCGGAAGGCTCCCGTTCAGTCCTTCTTCTCTGCCATAACGCTTGCCCTGGTTGTAAGTCACACCCACCTTCCCCTCTTAAATTCCCTGTTGCTGATCTCATGAAGGTAGGAGATTGTCATGATGGGTGGGTGTACTGGGTTGAAGAGGGTCCCCCTACATTCCTGTCCACCTTTGACCTCCCACTGTCACCTGATTTAGAGATAGGGTCCTTGCAGATGTAGTGAGTTGGGCTGAAGTCATACTGGAGTGGGGTGGGCCCTAATCCCATGACTGGTGTCCTTCTAAGAAGAGGAAAGGACACCCAGAGACAGAGGAAGAGGCTGAGGTAGGGGGGATGCAGCCATAGCCGATCTTCGGGGACCATCAGAGCCTTTGGAGCACGTGTGGCCTTGTTGATGCCCTGATTTCAGACTTCTGGCCTCCAGACGGTGAGGGAACACATTTCTCTTACGTGATGGCTCGTCCTGGAAGCCGTGGGAAAGTCCCAAGTGGCACTGTGTGTTTTCTGTCCTTTCTTGCAGGAGGGCTGAGGGCTCCCATACCCAACACGGACCCCCTCCCCGGGGCGATGTGTGTACTGACACCCCGCCTCCTGTTGTGAGGCCAGTCCCGCTCCTCTCTGTGACCCCGCCCCCCACAGTCTCCCCACTGGTGGATAACTGACCTTGATCTGAGAGCTGAGTTCTATAAGACCAGGCAGTGTCCGATTAGGCAGAAACCGGCTTCACAAGAATGGGACAGATGCCTCAGTTCGTCACCTCTAAAATGCAGAACTAATATTGAGATCACAGGGCTGTCCCTCCCCCACCTCCTTCGCCATATAACAGCAGGTATGCACCTTTCCCCTTCTAGTGTGTTTCTTAGAGGCAAGAAAATGCCTGGGTTCAAAGCTCGGTTCTGCTGTGTATAGGTATTTTCTTTCGTGCACATTAACTTAGCTTCTGTGCTTCCATACATACAGCTGTGAAAGGAGGCTCAAAAATAGAGAAGTGGCTTCCTAGTGTTGTTGTTGATGTGAAATGAAGACACATGAAAGGCTCAGAAGGATGTTTGGGGGGTAATAAATGCTCCATAAACATTAGATTTTATCCTAGAAAACTCCAAGACTGTTCACTCGACGGCCTTTTGACCAACGGCCTGTGCAGAACCCAAATGGGGCCGCGGTTGTATTCCGGATCGACCTCTGGCCAGCCAAGCTAGAAGGTGGTTATCTCCGTGTTAATGAAGCCAAATCACGCCTGCTGGTGGCACCTAGAGATCTTCTCGTGGAGCTGGAAGGGCATCTGGCAACACTGGATAATGAGCTCCCGCCAGTTGGAGGATCCCCCTGCTGCACGTTAGACATGACTCACTTTCCTGCTATGACCCCCACTTTTAGCTCCTTCTCCTGGCCAATCAGGAGCCGAAATGCTCTTCCTCTCTCCAACCAGGTCCAAGAGGGATGAACTGGGTCCATTTGGAATGAACTGGTGTGCGTGGCCAATGGACAAGTTCCCAGATTTAATCATGCAACAGTCTGGCTACAAGGAAAACCGGTCCCGGTTCCAGGCTCCCATCCCTGAGGATCCTGGCCTCATGACAGCATCACAGGCACTGGCCTGGCCAACAATCCCCATGGGGGTGGCCGAGCCATCAGGGGAGGGCTCCAGTTTTCCCCCACGTAGATCAAGGAGCCTGCTGGGGGAGCCCCCCTCTGCTGCTCCAGAAAGCAGATCAGCTGTTTTATGAAGCTTCCTCTCCCTGATGGCCTGGGTCTCATGCTTCTAACCAGTGACCTGGTTAGAAGGGACTCTGGCTGGCGTGGCTCAGCAAGGCTTGCCACCTCACCCCCTTCGAGGGCAAATCTCCAGTGGAAGCTGCTGGGCTGGAGGACCCTCATGGGGAGGGGGCTTGGGAGCAGCTGGCCTGATGGAGGGTTGGCCCTGGGGTTCCGTCCTGCAGTTAGCCGGGCGACCTCAGGGATGTGTGGGGAATCTGGGGGCTCAAGAACAACCCACCTGTCTGGCCAAAAGCAGGGACTGTGAATCTGGCAGCAGCAACAGCAAAATGCCTACAACAAAAAAATATCAGTTTTAGGAAAGATAGATGGAGGTTGAGTCCAAACCCAAGAAAATCACTCAAGCTCTCTAAGCCTTGATTTCCTTATCCATGAAGTTGGGGGTAATGACACCTTCTAAAGGGACTGCCGGAAAACAGCTTGATGGGACGTCCAGCACAGAGTCAGTATGGAGGCTCCAGGGCAGGGCCTCCCCAGTGGGTCCTGACTCTGTGCTGAGAACACCCGGTGCTTAATTACATCTTTAAACCTCAATGACATCATCTGTAGTAGCACTTGCCCTTTAAGTGGCTTTCCCAATTACTACTATTTTTAATTTTGTTTTATCGTGGTCAGAACACTTAACATGAGACCCAGACTGACAATAAATATCACGTGTTAAGTACGGTATCGTTAACTAGAGATGCCATGTTATAGAGTTCGCTGGAACTTTTCCTCTTACGTACCTTGAACTTTATACCCATTCATTAACAACCCTTCATTTCCCTTAGATTTTTCACGTAAGTGGAATCATGAAGTACTTATCCTTCTGTGACTGCCTTATTTCGTTATCACAAGGCCCTCAAGATTCATCCATGGGGTCACATATTGGAGAATGTGTTTTCAGGCTGAATAATGTTCCAAGGCATGTATATGCCCCGTGTTCACTCATTGATCCTTCAGTGGACTTCTAGGTTGTTTCTATGTCTTGGCTATTGTGAATAGCACCACAGTTGATGTGGGCTGCTGGTCACTCTTCAAGATCCTGATTGCAATTCTTGTGGGGGAATACCTAGAAGTGGATTCTTAGATCATATGGTAGCTTTCATTTTTATTTGGGGAATTTGCAAAGATTGATGAGCTGTTTAAGGTGGGAGGCAACATCCCAGGGACTTGCTCAGTTAACAAAAGATGGTACTCAGTTCCCTTCCTGGTCTGTGTTGCCAGTTACAGGCAGACGCTACACTCTTCCTGTCTGCCAAACTGGGGGTCAAACAACAGTATAAGTGCTGCATGCCAAGTGCCAAATAGATGACAGATAAGATGTCGCACAAAGGCCTGTGGGAGGGAGGAGTTACTCCGCGCGGGAGATTTATGTGGGACAAGACCTGGCCTAGAAATAAAGGTCTTCAAAGACAAATAAAAATGCTTCTTGTGTAGTCCCCATGGTCACGGATGGTACATTTCTTTCCTGAAATCAGTCCAGTCCAGATAACCAATCTCTTTATGATCTATTGCAATACCTACATGTTTATTTTGGAAACATATAATCAAGCAAAAAGTTTGGAAATACAATTCAATTGGCCCCTATCTCAACTGTGAATAGAAATCACACAAGAGTAGCCTAATTGTTTTTCTTGGCCTGAACGGCTGGTGGTAGGTCTTTTGACTAAACGTCACGGTCCTGCCATGACTAATATCTACAAGTTCGATATGATACACAAAGAGGGTATGGAAACTAAGTTTTAGAGTAGCACATTTATCATCCACAGGTAGGTACTGGTGTGGATCTGGCTCTACGACTTTGATGGGAAGCTATTTCAAATTTGTTATTGGAGTGATGAAGTTTCAAACTCCCACTGGATATGTAACAGTCTGAACACATAACTTCTTTCTAATTCTTTGGGTTTCCAACACTATTGTTATCATGAACAGGTCCACAACTTTTTCCGGATAGTTCCTCCAGTAGCATTATCACTGTAGCGAGGGAGTTTCTGCTCAGACGAACGGTTGGAAGCGGGGAAGGCACAGGAGTCATGGACTTGGAAGATATGAGCTCTGCCCTGCCACTTACATTTCAGGAAACTTAACCATTTGCCTTCATTTGTTAATCTCGAAAAAGACATCAGTGATATATACATTGGCCACCTGAGGAAGATATGATGAAAACCAGACTAGATAGCATATGCCAGTAGGTTTTTAAAAAAATATTTTTAAGTCTCTCTCTCTCTCTCTCTCTCTCTCTCTCTCTCTCTATATATATATATATATATAATATATATGTGGCATACTAGTATATACTAATATATATATATATATATATATATATATATATATATATATTACATTATTTAGAGTAGTTTCAGGGTCACAGCAAAACTGGAGGGACATAGGCACAGCTCCTTCATTGTCGATGTCCCCCACCAGAGTGGTACATTTGTTGCAACCAATGAATCTATGGTGAAAGATACACCCAAATCACCCAAAGTCCATGACTTACATTATGCCACACTCTTGATGTTGTATGTTCTATGGGTTTGGACAACTGTAAAAGGTCACGTAGCCACTATCGTAGTATCATACGGAGTATTTTCGGTCTTGTTGAGATTTTTTTTAAACTAGGAAATATGATTCCAAAGCAAGGTGCGTTGGGGCTGTGCATATATTAACATATACATAGATATATTAATCTAATGCATTTGCTCAGATTACTCCATTCAAGAAAGTCATCTGAAGTACTTTTGGGCTTGATGAACCAATTTGGTCCAACTGGAAGATTGATTCATTTGAGATGGTCCGTGTGGTAGACCACGTGGCTGGTCTCAGCTAGGCTGAGTGTGCAATTAAGAGCCGCTTTACTCTTGGCGATCTATGGCCCATCATCCCCACCACTACATTCCACTGAGCTGCCCACCCACGTACCATCTATTCTCTTGAATTTCTCTTCAACGACAGCCTGCAGTTCTATATCGCTTCAGATTCTGTGTCTCCTTCTTTCTCTGCCCCTCCCCTACTCGTGCTCTGTCTCTGTCTCTCAAAAATAAATATATGTAAAAAAAACCATATAAAAATGTAAAAAAAAATAATAAAATAAAAATGTATTAATTTATAGAATAAACATCAACGAAATCTCGCACTCAGGGGAATCTCCAGGCTGTGGAGCCCTATTCACGCATCTATGCATCTCTCGTACTAGAGTGGTTTCAGCGCGTACAAGCGTGAGACTGACCCATTTCGTCACGTCTTTGCCGGGCTGAAGCTTTCCCTCATGCTGCCTTCGAATCATGAGATGTCCAAGTTCCAAACATCAGTTCTGGGACTCAATAATGTCCAGCACTTAGGACGATAGGTTGTCCCCTTGGGAGGGTGTCCTGCAGGGCTGTGCCAGGCAGTGTCCAGAGCCCAGAGCGTCCAACGAATCCATTTCTCAATGAGCCCATGGCTGACTGTATGGACAACGAGGGCTGCTTTTGGAAGGCAGCCTCACAGCTGCTGGGTGGTAAGTCAGCTTCTTCCAGCCTCCAGGGCTCCTGGTGGACGTCCTTTCCCTAGTTGTCGGAGGCCTTGCTCCTTCCCTCAGTGCAGTATGGCCCCCTCTTCCAGAAGATGTTGCGTCTGGACCCTGGGGACAGTGGAACCCTCTCTTGAGGGCTTGTGTCTTAACCTTCTGGTTCTGCAGTGTTGTCTCTCTGTCTCTTTCTCTTCCTGTTCGGTGCTCCTGGGACGGAGGAGCAGGGGGACTGTCTTTGGGAGGCAGTCACAGGAATGCAGTGAATGGGGGAATATTAGTACCCAGAACCCGTCCACCAAGATTGATGATGTTTGAGAAGAACCCCTTTCTCAATGTTTTATTGGTGTCTATGTTCATGTTTGGGGGGGTAATGTTTTAAGATATTATAAAATTGTTCATATTATTATAAATTATTATCTATTTCAAGCAACACTTGTTCACTAGCCTCCCTATGGGAAGACCCAAGTTAGGCTTCTCTGGGAGCATAAAGGTGGAACCAGTGCTGTCCCTTCCTCTAGGGCTCCCCCGCCCCCGCTCTGGCAAGGGCACACAGAGCACACATGACCATGAGCAGGTGAGGCGGGGACCCAATGCCGAGAAAGTCGAGGTCTGGGCAGAGATGCCCAGGAACCGGGCATGCTGGGAGACTCTTCAAATCGGAAGTGCTTTGAGATGGGGCCCAAGGATTGAGGAGGGTTTCTCTGAAAACTGTCCACCCTCTAATTTCTACTTTTCACAAAAGACATGCAGTGTCTATGCCGACATGCACAAATCCCAGTTTCCGCGAATCACCTCCTTCCCTCCTGTCCCTCACTCCCATGTCCGTTCCTCACATTCATTATGCACATTTGCCTCTAAAGTGAGATGTTTCTAGAAGCATAGCCTGGCCTGTCCATAGCAGTCAGACTGACAGGTTTCCTGTTTTTATGTGGGATTGGGCAACTGTCTGGTGTGTGGTCATCGGATGGTCCCTGGGAACACGAGCATTTTGGTGGTAGAGGCCTTGCCCCTTTGAGGGGCACCACTCACGCTATGTTTTTCCCACATACACCAACTTCTTCCTTCTCCTTGCTCCTCAAATCAGCTTTGATCAATCAAATCCAATCAGATCCAATCAAATCGGTTTTGGAGAATATTTCAGGCTACATAGCGGTGAGTCTCCTTGAGGTTGCATTTATGGCCAGCGTCTCTGTAGAGCGGTCTGGGTTCCCTGGAGAAGCAGGACCAGCAGGACATACGTACATAGGGGTGAGGAGTTTTTTTTTTACAGGAATAGCCTCGTGCAGAGGTGGAGAGGTCCCCAAATGCACCGTTTGCCAGGTGGAGAACCTGGAAAGTTGGTGGTGCAGTGCGGGCTCTGTCCAAGGGCTGGAGAAGTGGGAGCACAGATGTCCGAGGGCAGAAGATGGGTGCTCCAGCTCAGGTGGAAAAAGAACCCACCCTTCCTCCACCATTTTGTTCTATAATTTAGGCCCTAAGTGGATTGGAAGTTGCCCACGTGCCTTGGTGAGGGCGACCTTCTCTACTCTGTCTTCTGACTGGGATGCTAACCCCTTCCAGAAACACCCTCCCAGGCACACCCAAAAAGAATGATGTGCCGGTGGGCAGTCCTTAGCCCAGTCAGGTTGATACCCACAGTTAACCATCACACTCTGAGACCACAGTTACGATCTCAGTGTCCTGCACACGTCGGACGGAGCAGGACTAGGCAGCGTGGAAACCACACTCTGTGTGTTTTAGGCTCATGCCAGGGGATGCCCTGCGTGTATCCCCCAACTGGCCAATCTGCAGCCTGGAAGGGAAGTTCTGGGAGAGGAAAGAAATCCCCTTCTCAGGACTCACTTCCTACAGGACGCGATGAACCGGGAGAGGAAAATGTAATACCTGAAACAGGTCTCACGATCCGATCACGAGAGCAGAAAGACCTCTTCGTTGTGTGAACCTGGTAAGCCTCACTGAGTTGGTGCTACGGCTGTGATCTGTAAGTCAATCAACACGTAAGAGTGCTGGTCTGGCTGTGGGCTTGCCACTGGGTGAGGGAGCGAGGGCCGCCGGCTGTGAGAGTACCTGTGCCAGGAACTTTCCTGGCCCGGTTCCCTCGTGGTGTTTGCTTTCTGCCTTCGCTTCCCAGCACTTTCCTACCCGTTTGGTAATTAATGAAAAAATTACTTCCTGAACCACTTCTCATTTTCCACCTCTACGATGTATGGACCATAAAAACTCAAACCCTTCGCTGCTTCAGATGGCAAAACCGTAGTAAGTTCTAAACAACAACAACCCTCCCCCCCCCACACCCCCAAAACCAAAAAGGAGTGGACAGACATCCTGCATTTACTTTCTTGAAATTCTGCTACATTTTTTAAGGTAATCTCTGCCCAAGGGGGGCTCGAACTCACGACACTAAGGTCAAGAGTCCGATGTCCTACTGACTGAGCCAGCCAGGCGTGCCTGCTCTTTTGAAATGCGGGAGACTGTCATTTACCAGTGTCTTGAAAATACACCTCTGCCGGCTGTAGTCCCGGAACATTTCAGATCTATGCCAGTTTTAACCTTTAATGACCACAGAACAGAAAGCCATTTTGTGCACATACTTCACTCCCCATGTGCAGAATTTTCTATGCACATAAGAGTTAGTGGTGTGCAATTTTTTTTTTTTTTAAACACAATTACAGGCTGCTCCTCTGAGACAAGCATTTTATGTCCTTGGGGTTGACATGCACTAGAAAGATACACATTAAAAAAAACAAAACAAGGGACAAATATAGATGGGAATTCTACATTTTCATGCTAAGGCTCTCTTGGAGTGAGATTCAGGGTGCTATGGAAGTTATAATAATATAAAGCTTCCTCCCTAACCCTGTGACAACTTATCTCTAAAATCAGGACGACATTAATTTTGATCAGGCCTTTGGGAACTTTAGGGTGCAATTCACAGTCCGGTGACATCTGTCGCTGAGATAGGAAAACAATGCAGATTCTTTTGACACACTGAGAATCACAGCCTTTTCTTTTGTCAGTTACCAGAGACAGGAGACAGAGAAAGGAAATTATAACATCCAAGAAAAATGAACGCTTTGGGTCTGGCCGCGCGAAAGATTCTGGACAACATGTGAGATTTCTGGGTTGCCCTCAGCAGCAGAATTCCTGAAGGAACCGGTGCCAGGGGCTCCTTCCGGGGCCGTCACAGGGCCAGTGAGTAAGAATAATCCTCTTACAAAATTCCGAAGCGTAAAATTCAGCCGAGGTTACTGCGGCTATTAAGGAATGAAGTATGGCCTTTCTGCTGGCTGGGGGTGGGGGTGGGGGGTTGCGGGGGAAGGGGTGAGGATGCACTTTGCGCCCTCACCCCGGGGATGCCGCGCGGGCCGGGGGTGGGGTGCGGGGGGTGCCCCCCAGGACCACCCCGGTGGGGGTCGGGCGCGCGCCCCCGCGCGTCCCGGCCGCCGCGCCCCCGGGGTCCCCTCCTGCCCCCCGCTCCCCGGTTCACGCCCGTGTGCGGCATGTGGACGCGGACGGGGAGAGCGGCGAGAGGAGGATTTGGCTGGCGCTCAGAGCAGCAGGAGCAGCCGCAGATGCTGCTATTTACAGTATTTTCACAATTCCGCAGAACAAAGAGCAGGAGGCTGCCAGCAACTCTGGGGAACTCGGCGATTGCCCTGCTCGCAGGCTCAGCCAATCCGGGGGCTGCGGCAGCCGGTCGGCCTGGCGGGCGCGGAGCATCTCCCGGCTGATGGACCGCTCTGCCCGCAGCCCGTGCGTCAAGCCCGAGGAGGAAGGACATCAGGACTGCACTTGTCACCGGCGCTTCCACGTCTTCTTCGGGGGGGACAGCGCCGAAAGCCCCACCCCCAGCCTGAATGCGGCAGCGGCAGCGGGGACAGATGGATGGCTTCAGCCCTCACCCCTGCATTTGAATTGTAGATGCGCCCAGCAGGGTCTCCCCTGGGTCACGGGCAAAGCGCCCCCTTGTCCGGGCTGCATATTGCTCCTTGTGAAACTCAAGATGCTGTCTAGAGACCAAAGTTATTTACTGGGGGGACCAGATTACCACAAATTAATTCCTGGACGGGATCCAGCAGGGCCCCCGTGCGGGAGACCGGGGAGGAGGGACGCGGGCATCAGTTACTCGGCGTCAGCGGCGCTCCTGGGAGGACACGCGCTATATTTAGCCAAACTCGGCGCATCCTGGGAGACTGGTATATCACCGCAGAGCCCACAAGGTGCCGGGGCTGGTTGAGAAGCACTCACCATGGTGGAACCATCTCAGCTAGACTGGAGAGATGAATAGCCCTCTGGGGGATTTCATTGGGTCCTACTCACCAGTCACATCGCCAGGCAGAATCCGTTTGCTTCCCTGGGAGGAGATCTGTTGAAAAGCATTACAATAAAAGTTATTTAACTCACATAGTCTTTAATCTTCCAGGAAAATATTGTGCCCATGCCAGCCGTGAATCATATTGTATTGTTATGCCTTTTTATAGTCTGATAATCTGTATTGTGTGTTTATAACCCTTGTATGCTGTATTTTATGGGGGGAAAAAAATCCCCGTGACCAGCAATCCACAACGCGTGGATTTACCACCCTAACTACTTGGGTTGACGGAGAGCGGTGGAACAAAGATTCCAGGTCAGAGAGAGGAAAGTTATCTCTACATCAGGCTTGCTTACCTCCTGGCAGCTGTGACGCCCTCCCTGACTCCTCCTTACTCGGACACCACCCTTACCCCCCGAAGAGGGTGTTTTCCCAAGTCTCAGCCGTTGGCGGAGGGCGCTGAACTGGTTATAAATCAGTCTTTGACCACAAACCCAAGGAAGCATGCCCTTGAATTTCATCCTCTGGGCAGGGACAATCTTATTTATTTGGGGGTTGTGCTGTAGATGCTCATGTAGAAGCCATGTCGGAGATGTGCAAGGTCCATTTCTCCCCAAATCTTGATGGCCGGCTTCCCAGGCTCATCCTCCGGTGCCTAAGTTGCTCTGACACGAGGGCGGAGTTCAACCTCTCCATCTGCCAATGTCTCTGGGTGAAACTGACTGACACAGCCCTGATTCTTGTCTCCTTTCACTGTGGCTTGGCAATGGGGTAGAGACTGCTGTCCCTACATCCCTGCATGTCTAACCCTGAGAAAGGGACCCCACTGAACCACAGTGCTCTCTAAGGATTGGCCCAGAGATGGCAGGTCAAGGGGCAGGGAGCCTGGGTGTCCTGCTTGTGCAAACCAGGGCGTGATTCAGACGGGGAACCCTCCCGCCTAGTGGCATTAGATGTCTTCTGGGACCCTTGGTGCTAAACAGACTCTTATACCCCTCCTCCCCACCGTCCCACAGTGAGTGGAAGGAGTCTGGTGTCCTGTGCCCCATGTCTGGTACACTTGGGTGATGTGACGCTCACTTGTTGTGATTCCTGTTCCCAGGAGGCCTCATGAAGCATCCTCTTGAAGAACATGGGTTGATCTGTCCTCTCAGAGCCTCGTTGGCCAGTTCCCCCACAGAAACTGAAGCCTGGCTAGGGTTTGGCCGGCTAACCTGCTTCCTATAATACCTTTTCTTTAAGCTTGCCCCCCCCACCCCCCGTGGATGCGCTGATGTTATAACAGTAGTTTCCACATCCAGCCCGCTGTCAAAAGCCCACAGACTATATATCTGGCATACGGAGGCCAGTTTGGATTCGTCACTTTCTCCTGGGCTTGTGCCCTCACTGCTCCTGGTGTGGTCTCAGCTCGTGCGTCCATCTCTGGAACATAGTCCCAGTATAAAGCTGCTAAATGTAATCCCCAGCCCTTCCCACCCCCCACCCCTCTTGGGCATCTGGGATTTGCCCACCTGCTTCTTTACTCACGACCACCCAGTTGCCCTTGTCAGTGTCCATCCACTCGCGTCTTTCATTGCGCGTGAACCTCACAGGAAAAGACCCACCAGCATCGCCGGGCCGTCTCAGTGTCCCAAGGACTGCACGCAGGCATACCCACGCCCTTTCCCGCCCGAGGGGGGACACACTTCCGCATCTCATTTGGTGGAGCCACTGCGGTGTGGCAGGGACTGCGAATGCTCAGGGAGTAACAGGACTCGGGAGGCATAGTTCTGTCCTGCAAGACACGCGGTCTGTCTACCAGGGCAGGCACCTGGGTGCAGCATCATGTGCTGTGTTCTCAAGGCGGCTAATTCTGGGGGTATTTGCTGCTTCGCACAGGAGGCTTTCACTGCAAGCAACAGCATGTGGACTACAGCAACCGAAGGCAAGGGTACGGCCGTGCCTCACTCTGTAGCAGCACGTGTGTGCGCGTGCGCGTGCGGGGTGGTCAAGAATGTGGGTGTGTGCAAGCGTGAGGGTGTGCAGAGGTGTGGGTCAGTGTGCGTGCCGGAGAATGTGAGTGTAAAAGGGTGGGCTTGAGGTAACAAACGGTGATCGAGGGGTGATGCCTTGGCAGGTGAGGGCTTCCTTGGGTTTACAGCCATGCCCACACTTTCAAAAGGAGGCAGAGACTTCCGTGCGGAACTTCCGGTTCGTGGCCACCAGGTAGCAAGACCGGGGAGGAATCCATGCGCCTTCTCAAGGCCGAGTGCACATGATTTGGGAACTGTCTTTCATTTTACTGCCTTTGGCCTGCTCCGAAATGGAGTTGGGGGGCACAGATAAAGTGCAGGAGAGCAGGAAATTGTTACGCTCTTGTAGTCATTAGGTTTGGGTTAAAATACAGATTCCTCTCCCCTCACCCACCTCCCTCCTTCTTCCACGGAATTCTACTTATTCTACTCACTTTTGTCTTGGTGCTCCCTCTGCCCGGGCATCCTCCCCAGACACGGTCCTCCAGGCCTGTGCCCAGTTTCCAGCTTCCCACGCGATGGACCCTGACCTCCCTGTCTCAGACTGCCACCGGCATCTCCCTGGTTCTGACCACAGTCACCTAATGTATCCCGTGATTCATTTGTTTACTAGGTGTGTTCCTTATAGTCTGTCTTCCCAGCTAGAATTGAAGCTCCAGGAGGGCAGGGTTCCATGTCTACAACAGCGCCCAGTGTCTGGTGGGCACGCACACAATGAATATTAGTTTAAAGTGGCTAGAAGAAGCACATGGCTTGACTTTTCTCAAAAATTGAGATCCGCATGACAAAGCAAAAACAGGCTTATCTTAGCTGTGAATCGCTGATCATTTAAAAGGGACCAGTTCACCCAACCTTTCTGAAGTTGTGCAAGATAAAACAGATTGTAAAATACGCTACCTTTGACTCTGCAACCCCACCTCTAGCATTTGGCTTGAAGGAAATAATTGCTTTAGGGCACCAAAATATTGCAAGGCTGTTTGTAATCGTGAAAAATTGCAGGGAATGGGGACTGGTCGTTAGGAGACTGGTCGTGTACATGACAGCTCAGGACACAATCCAAGGAGTTGTAATAACTAAAAAGCACTGTGCTTTGAACCAAGGTAGTGAGAAGGGAGGTGGTGAGAAGGGGTCAGATACTGTGTGTGTGTGTGTGTGTGTGTGTGTGTGTGTGTGTGTGTGTGAATGGGATTTCTTTAGAGATTGGACAAGGGATGTGAGAAAAGCGAGAAATCAAAGATGACTCCAAGATTTTTGCATAACTGGTAAGTAGGCTGGACGTTAAAAGACAGAGAAATTACCAGTGGGGTACATTTGAATTGGAAGACCAAAGTCTCAGTTTGGACAAGTTAAATTTAAAATATCTAGTAGCCATATGCTGTGAGTTGAATCGTGTCCCCGAAATATATGTTCAAGTCCTAACCCCAGTACCGCGAGTGTGATCTTATTTGGAAACTGGGTCTTTGCGGATGTAAGTGGTTACTGAGATGAGTGGTAGGGCAAAGTAGGGCGGCCCCAAGCTATTACTGGTGTCCTTATTAGAGGAGAGGAAGATACACAGAGGAAGAGGGGGAAGCGGAGAGGTGCTGATGGCGACAGAGATTGAGGTGACATGTCTATAGCTGCACCAAGGATTGCCCGCAACCACAAGAAGCCAGGAGAGGGATGTGGGACAGACTCGTGTTCAGTGAAGACAGAGGAGGAGCTTTGGATTTCACCAGATGGAGGTCATCACTGAGCAGGGGGACAGCAGGGACAGGGCAGGTGGGGGGGGTGATAAGGGATGCACTGAGCTGTGTTTGAGGAGAATGGGAGGAGGGTTAGGAGGGGTAGCAGCAGGGACAACCATTGCAAGATTTGCGGGAAAAGGCAGAAGAGAAACGGAGCGGTAGCAGGTGCAAAAGTGTGGGCAAGAGAAAGTTCCTTTTGCTTTTGCTTTTCATGGAGACGTAACAACGCAGTCGTATGTTTTGGGGGATGATGCAGAAGTGTGAGGGGCTGGGTGCCAGGTGCTGTCCCAGGAAGGCACGGGAGCACACAGTCTGTCCATCGGCAGAGGGACAGGCTTTGCCAGGGCAAGCAGCCCGCACCTGCCCAGCGATGGGCTGCAGTGGCTGGCGGTGTGGAGGCGGAGGGGGCGTCTGTGGAATGCCCTTCTGATCATTTCCGTGTTCTCAGTGGAGTGAGAAACCAGGTCATCAGCCGAGAGGGAGAAGGGGGAGGAGGTGTTGAAAGTTTGTGGGGAGAGGAAGGTGTGAAATAATTGTCTAGAAGACTTAATTTGCCTTTCAGTTAATGTGAAAGGGATTTTTTTTTAATTACAGAAAATTCAAAATAGAAAAGAGTACGGAGGCAATATAACAAACACCCATAATGCAATATAATAAGCACTAGCAAAGCTAAAAATTTGTCATTTTTTGGCCCCAGATCTATTTTAAGCAATAAAACATGAGAAATGAAATTGAGTTATTGGAATTTAAACTTAATTATTTCTCTCTCCTCCCCTGAACAAGATGGGGAAATGTAGAAAGCTTTAACTCTTAGATGCCACTTGTGCCTTTCACGTTTATGTTTTCAGTATTTTAGTTGTCTCATTTTTACCTTGCCAAAATCCATGTCATTTTCTGCTGTCAATACCTTCGACAGATTCGCCAAAATGTTTACCAATGTATTCGTGTACCTTCGTTGGATGCGTCTCTCTTTGTTGCTTGAATTCCAGGTCATGTCATCTGAAGTTCATCCTGCCATAGTTCTTTCAGTGAGTGTGTGAGTGGAAGAATCTTCTAGTCTTTGCATGTGTGAGAATGTTTTGCTGTCAGTTATATATAAGATTTCATATTGCTATGTATAATATTTAGCTAGGTACAGAATGCCGCGTTGGCACATTTTTCTACTAGCACTTTTAAAAACTAAGGTTCTGTTTTCTTGTGGCATATGTTGTAGTGCGTATGTATTCTGTGAATTTGATTTGCTCTTTGATGGTGTTCTGGGGTTTTTTTTCTCCCCAGTTTTTTTTAAGATATCTTCTTGAGCTTTGATGTTTAAATAGCACTAGGTGTATCTAGGTATAGACTTCTTTACCCTGCTTGGACTGGTACTATTTTCTCAACAGGAATATTCATGAGCGCTGTTGGTCAGTCCTGACCTGTGAAGCTTTCTGATACCGCCTTTCCTTCCTCTTCCCCAGTGTCTGCTTTTGGAGCTCCTGAACTTCATGGACTTTCTCGTGGTGTTCTCCATGTTTCCCTCCTCCTCGTTTCTATTTCTATATATTTCTTGGCTGCATCCTGAGTCTGCTCTAGCTCTGTTGCTCAGTTCCCAAGTTCCAATTTCTCCCGTCAGCTCTCTATTCTACTATAACATCTCGAGGGAGGTCGTAAAGCCTGCTGGTGTAGAGCTGAGACCTGACACAGACTTCTGACTGTGAATCATGGCTTCCTCGCTTCCTCGATGTGAGCTTGGGTGAGCCGCATTGCTCTTGTGCCTCAGTTTCCTCATATGGAAAGCAGTCATAAAATAGTACATATCAATCTCATAGGCTCGGTATGAGTAATACATAAATTTAGATATACATACTACGTTGAGACAACACTTACATGAGAATAGGCTGGTATTACCATTTAATCTGCAGGTTATGTTTCTAAATTTTTCAATGACTACACTTTCTTAGTACTTTTCTAATCGTTTCTTTTATCACAATGTTGTGTTTTGAATTTACGCTCCTTCATTTTATTGAGAGTTTTAGACCTAGTCCTTCCTTGAGCTTATTGAGAGTTTTAAATGTATTCTTTTGAAGTTGACTCCCTGTGGTTCCTGGTGTGAACTGTCTCGTGTGTCACCTGCTGATTGTCCTTGCCGATATCGTTCTTGTCTTGCTGTGTTATTTTTGACCCGGAGTCTATCTTCAGCACCCTGTTTTCCACAAGATTTTGTGTGCCCTACGTGCGTAGCATCATCCCCACAATGTGGTTTGGATTCGCCTCTTCCAGAGCCCTACAGATGTCATTCATTTCAGACCAGGTTTCATGTCAATTTCCTGGCCAGCAGACCCCCACCACCTGCCCGCGTAAGTCATGCAAAACCAGGTTCCACCGCCAAGCGCAGCAGAAGTTGACGGTTGTGATTTCTCACTCCTGATGCTTTCAGACCTTATGCCGAGCCTCTGGGATGGTGAGGGATTTTCCACAATGCCAGCTCGAGATGGATGGGAAGCCTCTTTCGGAGGACTCTTTCCCTCTGCACAAGGGGCCCTCGGCAGTGGGATGTCAATTTTCTGGGTTTTGATCCCACACAGGTATCAAAATTCTAGGGCCAAGTTCACAGAACCCTGACCCCCTAGGACTTTGGCCGTTAGCTCAGGTCTACCATCCTGCTAGAGATTCCCTCTGCGTTCCTGTGATTTGCCGAGTTTTTCTGTCGCTCATGTTATTTCTTATTCCGTACGTCTACATGGTGGAGGGGGCAGAGGTAAGGCCGTGAGTCTGACCAGAAGTCTGAGTGTTTACTTGTTCGTTTTGTTTTGGTTTTTTTAGGCTGCTATCTCTGATTTTCTCCATCACTGGTTTTGGCTCTATTTCCTTATCCAATCACCTGAAAATTTTCTTCCTTTTCTCTCTCCCCTTTTCCCCCCGTCACTCTGTTTTTTTCTCTCCATTCTTCTCTTCTCCTTTTTTTTGTAACACACTTCGAGTGCCCTCTGATATGGGCACAAGGGTAGAAAGGTGAGCAAGACCCAGCCCCTTCTTTTTGCCATTGTGTGTGATGGTGGTAATACTAATGCAAAAAACAGAAAAGAGTTCTTTTACTTTTAGACGTGAACGTTTTTCTTGTATTACCATCAGTCCCTGATCATCATCAAAAACCACTGAACGTGTATCTGATTCATGGTGGATACATACCAGGCATCGTGCTAGGCACTGGGGTGACAACATTACGTGAGGAAGTGTGGTTCTGTTTTCGTAAATCTTACAGTCTAACCTGAGAAATATACCGAAAACTAACAAAACAACAGCCCATGCACATAATTCTTAGAAATCATGGTGCTTGGCCAGGAAACGTAGAATGATGGAACCACGCAGGAGGACACACCACTGGGCGGTATTCGTGGAGAGTAGGGGTGGTGACAGAAGCCTCCGTGAAGCCTCATTGATGAGGAGAGTCTGGTTAAGAGAAGAACTGGGAAGATCATTCATACATCTTGACTTGATGGTCTGAGGAACGTGGATACGTGGAGGTTTATCCATTCGCATCATTTTTTCTCACTAAAACAATGAATTTGTGGTTAAAAAGCATTCTAAATATCGGCCCAATACCCACTATGTTGGAACTTGAAGACTGGTGTCCTAAAACACTTGCTCGAAGCAGAGTGTGCATGGGGATGATGCCTGTGTGAAACTCTGGTCTCTAAATGCCCTCCCTCCCTTCATTCTTTATTTCTTTCCTTCACACCCACCACTTCCCCCCTCCTCACTCCCTCTTCCTCTCTTTTCCTAGAGGATGATCCCAGGAATGCAGGGGAAATGAAGGGAATTCACAGATCTCTCAACTTCCCTTGGATGTTCCCTTGGAAGGGAAATGTCAAGGGAAGCTCCTGTTCACAGCCTCACTGCCTGACTTTGGTCCCAGCTCCTCAGCTTCTGTCCTGCTGTACCCTTTTCTCCTCGTTTTCTTGATTGTTCATTCATTTATTATTCATACCTAGACTATCTCCAAAAAGAATTAGAAGCAGGTTCTTTCCTTATTCAATTTTCCTTCCAACCGTTTTCCTTCTCTCTCTTCTTCCTCTGTTCCTAATCATTTCCCTTCCGGCAGGACAATGTCAAGATAATTAAAGGATGCCGGGTCCTGAGCATTTCACTAAAATTGCCTTCTACAAAATACAACTCCCTGTATCCTCAATGAGATTGCGTGAGAAAATAACTCATCATATGGCTCAGCTGTTACAGGGTTCAGATTCAATTTGGCTATCCATCCAAAAGTTGGGATTTTTAATAAAAGCTTTTACAAACCACTTGGGTATTCAAAAAGTTTAATACATAACAAACAATAAAAATCATACTTGGAAATATGGGAGAGTGGAAATGCTACAAATACTCATGTTTGTATATAATCTGTGTTCCCTTGGATTTGGTATTGAAATTTGAGAAACACATTTTAAATTCCATTAAGCATATCGTATTTACTTACATAGTCGTTGTCAGAACAACATTTGGGGAAAATTTGAATTTTTTTCATAGTTTAAGTGTGTCACACGTTTCCTTTGCTCTGTGCTGAGCTGGAAAGTCTGACACAATTCTGTGTCCTTTAGGCAAGGAGGGATCACAAGCCCTTTCAGTTGTTCCCAAATGGGTCAGGAAGTGGTAGAAAGAACGTTGGCCTGGCATCAATTCTGGCCCTTTCCCCAACTGTAATAGCTACTGTGAGAAAGTGATTCACTTCTCCCAGCCTCTGGTTGCCCATCTGGGAGACGGGAGTAACGATCCCTTCCTCAACTTCATTTTTGTTTGATGATCCCACAATGATGATTTTCATGATTGAAGTGTCTTCAACTTGGGGTGCCTGGGTGGCTCAGTTGTCTGACCTCGGCTCAGGTCATAATCTTGCGGTCCGTGAGTTCGAGCCCCAAGTCGGACTCTGTGCTGACAGCTCAGAGCCTGGAGCCTGCTTTGGATTCTGTGTCTCCCTCTCTCTTTCTGCCCCCCTCCTCCCCGCTCATGCTCTGTCTCTCTCTCACTCAATAATAAATAAACATTAATCAAAAAAATGTCTTCGACTAGCAGATTCCATCTGAGAACCTTCATTCACTGCACTTAGCAAACCAGTGATATGTGCCAAATTGCCAAATTGGTTAGTATATATGGTTGATAAAATATAATCGACCAATAAATTGGTCGATATATATGCGTATATATGTATGTGTGTGTGTATATATATATATATATATATATATATATATATATATATAGTGGAATAACAGGAGGTTATTCTATAGATTCTATTATATATAATCTCCTGTTATTCCACTATTCCTTGAGGTATTTTTGCCCTAGGTTGCCAGGATTGTTCATTCATTCCTTCATTTTTTGCAACACTTACTGATTGAACACTATTTTGTCTTAGGTACTGTTTTAGGCAAAGATCAAGATCCCTGCCCTTGTTGTATTTGCTTTGTAGCAGAGAAGGGGGGCTTGGGTGATGCAAGACCAAATTGTGTAGAGGACCCTCATCTTGACTCTTCTGAAAACACCTGCACAAAGGAAAGGGGAGAGAGATAACACCGTTGGAAGAAGCTAGAGAAGAATAGGAGAATATTTCACCAAGACTAGGAGGGAGTTCAGAGTAGCATGGCCATAGGATGTCAATTTTCTGGGTTCCGGGTATCACTCCAGGAAGGTGGTGAGAACTCAGGGTGGGAGTGGCTAGGCTCTGAACACTGGGTTCCTCAAAGTTCTTAGAGTCTTGGGTCCACAATGTGGCCAGAAGCAGCCAAAAAATCTTTCCAAAGGGACACATCCACATTGGCCGGGCCGCTGCACCTCTCATGGGTAAACCAGGGGCCAAACACTGGTGGGGGATCTCACACAATCCTTGGGTGGCAGGGAAGGAAGATCTGCAATAGATTTCTTGCCAGGGCAGTCCTTTGTGTTAAATTCCACTTAGTTCTAAGGAGGGGAAAAGACAAGTGACCTTTCTCACCAAGCAGATTTACGATTGTGAGTTCATGCAGCGCTAAGAGTTTAAATGACTTGTCCGTGGTCACACAGAGGAACAGGGTCAGAGGTGGGGCAGGAAGGCACATTTTCTCATTCCAGGACAACACATTTCCTCTGTAGCATTGTTTTATGAGATCATATAAGGCTTTGTTGATGGAAAACCACATAGCACATGGAAGTAATAGGATTTTAGGACTGGTTCAAAATATTTAAATATCCAATGTAACCACGGTTCCGCCCTCAATTTCTCAAGAACATAAGGTAGTTCATTCTGTCTTAGACGAAACTTTCCAGCATTTCTCCTGGATCCAGCACACCCTGGTAGAGAGAATAGAGAGGGAGACTGCCCTTTATTCTATTACGTTAGCTGTATTTTTAGAAGGCACGCACTGCCTAGAAACCTCAGGCATTCCATAATTAGGTCCTCTACATAAAATTATAAGAAAGAGAGCATTTAGCACACCAGCTATGGGTAGGAAAAATGAGAGGAGACGTGAGCGAAATAATAGTAACAATATTTTCCGCACTTATAGTATTTGCCCATGTCCAAAGGTATTGTAAGATGGTGCTTCTCTTGCAGTTACTATGGATCTAAGTTCAGACTCTTCTTATAAATACCAGGAGTCAGGAGAGCACATTTCCCCCACGCTGCCTAACGTCCACTTGGCTGGAGCCCCATTTGCGAACACCTTCTCCACCTGTTGCTACGGCTCTCAGAGGAGCTACTGCAAACCCTCTAGCTCTGTCCCCTGCTCCATGCTTGCTGCCTGTGCCTCTTGGGAAACCCCAGTGGTTTTCTCAACACATACTGTGAGTTTTAAGATTTAATAAAGAAGCCTCAAGTAGTGCACGGCAAGTCAGGACCAGTGTCTTAGAGTCACGGGATACTCGTCGTTTACCTCGTCTAAGAGCAGGAGAGTCTTATTGGAACAGGGTCAGTAAATGTGGGCAAGCCAGAACTCTATAGGAATTGGGCCAAGACATCAGCAGTAAACAGAAAAGAATGATGGTACTCAGGAATAGTGGCCTACTACCCTTTATTTGGGTGCTACATGAAACAAATAGCAAAACACTTGCACACTTTCCAGGAGTGTATAATCTAAAACAGATGAGTAGGTGGTGAATGAGGATGGGGTACTTTTCCTCCAGGGAGCTTTTGGAAATTTATCTCCTCCACAAAGTTTGCCTGAACCAATTACAAATAAAGAGCCATTTTTCTCCTTCCAATCTACCATTTTATTCTAATGAGCTTTTTTTCATTATGCGGAAATTCCCTGCACGAATACTTTTACAAATTGGAAGTATGCAATTTGTTTTCAGCGGTGACAACAGTCGCAAGTCTTTCTGTATCGCCGTCTCCAAGATGAGATCCAGAATCCTGCTCGCTTCCTTTTGCAGAAACCTCTGCCTCAGCCCTGCAAGGGTGGCGAGCCAGCAGACCAGGGAGGTGTGGTCGCGGCACTGCTTGGAGATTCCGCGATCTTCCCCCACTCTCCGTTCACTCGGTTATCTTGCCCATCACTCCCACGATTCAAGAACCTCCATGAGCTTGTGCTCCGTCACTTGAAATCTTCCTCCTCAGCCTCCATTTTTCCTGTTGTGTCTCTCAGTCCACACCTTTTAGGATGCTTTTGGCTACAAATAACAGAAGCTGCAACTACGAGTGTCTTACAAAGAGCCCAGGGGCAGGGTGATTTCAGCACAGCATTGAGAACCCAGCTTCTTGTCACATTTCTGCTCTGACAGCCTCGGTGTATGGACCTGATCCCAAGACAACTCTAGCAGCTCAAGGTAACACAGGCAGACAGAAACATCCAAGGCATAAGAATAGAGGGTCCCTGTTTATGTCCCCCTTTTAGGGGGCAAGATACATCTCCCAACCACGCTCCTACCCCAGCAGACCTGTAACGGTGCAGATTGTATCATATGGCTGAGCCTGAATTGGCCACAACAACTGGAATGAGATCATGATGATTGGCTTTCCTTGGGAAAAGAATCATGTTTCCATCTGAATCTTGAAGGACCGGGCACGTGGAAGGTGCACAAAACTTGACTCTCTGTTAGACGGAAAGATGATGGCAGGTGAGGCTGGCAGTTGGGTTGATAGCTCATTCCACATGCCAACAACCTCATCAGAACATGAGTGAGGAATGCCCTTTTGCTTTGCAGACTTTATTTTGCTTGAGAGACTGCCCCACTTCCAGTCAGCCCAAACAGACTCAATAGGTACTATAGCAAAAATCTCTCCCCCCCCCCAAAAAAAAAAATCCATGACTTTCTGACACCACCTGTGATAAGGGAGATTCAGGGAGATCTTGGATAATCATTTAATTCTCATATTGTAGAAATATTTGAAAGACAGAAGCGAAAAGAAAATCATCGCCTGGGGGAAATCCTTTAATCTTTAAGTCATGGTGTTACACAGCATGAAATGTACCTCTGTTACACCCACAAGTTGCTATGATCTCTCAGGTATTCTCTCATTTACTGTTCCCAGGTAGGTAAAGGGTACCCTTGGGGAAAAGGGTGGGCTCAAGTTCAATCACACAAGCCCAGGAAGAGTGTGTCTTCAAAGATTCTCATGATCATCA